>NC_090891.1:5562118-5592118 GCF_036669925.1 Montipora capricornis | reverse complement strand
AGCTTGAGCTGATTTTGCACTCTGTGCATGCTATTGGCAGACGGTTGGACCAGCAGCTGGCTGCGTGGAGTCCGGACCAAAGCTGCTGACCCATCATTGGTAGTACTCGAGTATACCCACAGGCGCCCCAAGCTTAGTGTGAGCATGGCCGACGAAAATATAAGGATTTGCATGGGAATCCCGATAAAAAGGTTAATAAGATAATTATATGAAAAAATATCAATTAAAAAGTCTCACCTTATAATTGCCACCGTGGATAGCTTCCTTCCTGTGTGGTTGTAACCGTTGACAAGCCAGAAATTGAAAAATGGCTCAAATCGCGTCGGATCTGGAAAATAACCAAACCCAGGAAGGATTAGAATCAGAGAGTGAGAGATCTACTGAGTCCTCTAATGAGGACAATAAAACCAGTCGCGGTCAGCCTTGCCCTTGCTTTTTTTGCCCAGTTTGTTTTACATTTTGATCAAGTTTTTATTGCAATACCTGTATGTACAGATAGAAATGATCGTATTATATATTTACGTAAGATTACATACAACAAGAAAATTTCACGGTTAACAAACGGTTAATCTTATGTGTTCTATAACTGACATAGATTTACGGCAAAGGACATGAAAATTTTCGTCGGTTATCGCGATTGGAACAGATTTAAAACAAACATTTTGCAGGGCCAGTCTGTTTTCAGCCAGCCGGTGTGTTAACCGTTAAAAGGCGTCACTTTTTGCATGAAATGTAGAAATCTCATTGATTTTGTTCATAGTTTATACTCATTAGCAATGCATTGTAAAAACTTGAGCTTGTTTTTCATACTTGTGATCGTAGTTAGTGCAAAAGCAGAATTTTCTCAACAATTTAGTCCAAGATTTTAGAAAAATTTCCCGTCTTAAATAACGGTAATGTAATTTCCCAAATTGAACCCCTGGCAGTGAAGACAATACCTTTCCGATAACCTGAACAACAAAGTGAATAGTAAACTCCTCACTGAGAGCTTCTAAACACAAGAGTTTCAGCTTCCCTCTCTTTTTATCGGATAGTTGCACCTTCATCAAGTCAGAATCTAAAGAGAGAACCAAGAAAGTGCTAACGCTCAAATGGGTCATACGGGGTACAAAACTAGCACTCACATAGCGTGAAAGCAACCAAGAACATCCTTTACCTGCAATAAAAACCAACTGCCAGACAAAAACTCACAGAAAGTCCCTTATGCCTAAGGACCGCCAGGGGATGTTTCATAACCTTGGTGAAAATCCTCGGGGAACACAGCAGTCAAACTCATGAGTAAGGACTTAAATTCACAGACCTCCTCATTAAAAGAAACTTAAGGCATTCCCTGTGCTCTAAGTCAACGGGATAAGCATAATAGGCAAGTTTTTAAAACTAAGACGGCCAAATACGTTCCCCAAGGGGTAAAAAAATTGAGGACTGCGTTGACTGCATTCAAGGTAAAATGCCAAAAGCGAACGGCTACATTGCAGGACTCAAAATGAAAGATCCATCTGTGCGAACCATCCACCCAATTTGGTAAAATAGGGGCCAAGCATTCCCCTAGTTCATGCAATGATCTCGGATCACACCAAGTTCCTCTAGCTTGAAAAAAACGCCCTTAGACATAGCACCCTTGGCCTGTCGGGCTGAACCACAATCCAGAAAGGCTGGACAGATGGAGAGGTACCATAACCTAATTGGGTACCACGACCTCGGAAGCACCTACCCCTACTATTCCGGAAAACTTCCTCAGGCAGAATAAGGGTTAAACCTTGGTCTGCCTTGAGGATGGATACTTGCAAACCTCCTTATTAACAATGGACTTTATTTAAGTGACAAATTCTTCAGCACCAGGGAACCAATTGGGGACACTGAGCATAGTAATAAAAGAACTAAAAGAACTGATGAACCCCAGGCAAATTCATTGTAAAGTGAAGTTTCATGGCATCCTTACACCTCTGATTCAACTCAGGTAGCAGTCATAGCCAAGGCCAGACCATCTAAGTATGAAGTTAAAACTTCCTTAGGGGCTAGAGTTTAAAGCAACGAATCTGCACCTTCCGATTGGCTATAAATGGAGGCTAAGAATGTGACTTGTGTGAATTAAAAACTTAACACAGTAAGCTTAACCACGGATTTTATTCCAGAAACTATGTTCACACATTGGTATGAATTCCTTGACATTGTTTGGTGTGAAATGGCATTTCATTATTGTCACACTTTCTTCCTGGCCGATTACCTAGAGACAATTTTATCGCAATTTCTGCCACCATTTCCAATGACTTTAGGACCCTTGACAGCAGTAACAAGAAACAACTGGCTGCTGAGGTACCGCACTTCTGTCTACTGTCAAAACGCTTGATAAGGGTACCTCACTCTCTTGAACTGTGAGAACTTCACTATCTTCACAATCACAAGAGATGTACTGTCATCACCAGTAACTTCGTCAGCCTGGCAGGCATAACTAGTATCAAATTGATAGGCAGCGTCAGTCGGAAAAACTGCCATTGATATATTTAAGACCGGCCAAAAAGTTGTTTGATTCACCGAAGCCTGGTCAACAATCATAGAGGATAGCAGACCTCTCTCTGGAGTCGCTTGCCTCGAACATTATCTAACAGAAGCTAAAAACGGGTTACTGCAGCTGCAGGCTCTGCTAATATGCAGACTCTGTGTAGATAGCATAATTCAGATCATAGATGGCAACTTAACCTGGAGCTGTTTGGTAGGCTTTGACAGGCATTTTCTCATTATGCACTGATGTGGTTACCACAGCTCTCAATGCTCAGCTACCAAGGTTTGCCTCATGGAGATCAGATCCCAGGACTGGTCTGTTTTATGGATGCCTTGGTAGGCCACAGGCAAATGATTATTAGTATACACTCCCTCCTACCGAGGATTGAAGACCGCTCTCTGGCTGGTCTTAAGGCTGTAAAGCGCCTCGACTACATAACACCATGAATGGTGAAAGCCTTAACAACCTCACTCTAGTGAACTTGCGATAAATGTGACTATAACATAGATCACTTCTCCTTTGAAATGTATCATACGCAGGAATTCGTTCGAGCTGGCGAACAGGCACCTCGTGGTACTACTGCGATTGCCTACACGAGGTCATTCTAGGTGAATTTTCCATAAACGTGACTATAATAATTACATAGTTCACTTCACCTTTCATACGCATTTTGCAAACTCTAAGAAGAGAATTTCCATCCAACGACAAAAGGGCTCGAAAGCTAAAATACTACAACTGGAAGCGAAGAGTTTCCAAAATGGCGGACACACGAGTTCACCAATTCGGTATCAAAGAAAGCCATAACAAGGTCATTATAGAATAAATAGACTCTAGTAACTGGTACAAAATTCACTTCACCTCCAGAAAAGAACAAGTAAAGGGGAAAAGGAAAAAAAACACTTACCTGAGACAGCGGAAAAATACCAAAAATTTTCGACAGGACACGAAGTGATTAAAAACACGTTAACTCCCATCACGCAGTTACGGTTCAATGATTGTGGCGTCACTCATGTCAGTACCGGAGGTAACGGTTTATGAGATAGAGCTACTTATAACCTTATAATTTTACCATGTTACTGGTAAAACCATGAAAATTTCCATGTACAAGACTGGACCAAAACTATATATAATCTTGTAATTTTCCAAGTCAGAGGCAAATCCATGGAAATTTCCATATACAAGGCTGGACCAAAAGTGCTTACAATCTCATAATTTCACTACATGTTGCTAGTGAGCCCATGAAAATTTCCACGTACAAGGCTGGATCAAAACTACTTATAATCTTATAATTTTGCCAGGTAATCGGTAAATCTATGGAAATTTCTATGTACAAGGCTCTAGCAAAACTATTATTTACCAAGTCACTGGTAAATCCACGGAAATTTCCATGTATAAGGCTGGACCAAAACTATTTATGTCCTTGTAATTTCGCCTTGGCAATTGTAAATCCATGGAAATTTCTATGTACACAGCTAGATCAAAACTACTTATTATTTTTGTAATTTTACCATTGTCTTCAGAAGATTCCGGTATGGAGTCTATGTTGTTTGTCGAGTTATTTTCTTTGTCGCCGTCAACTTGAGAGTAGTTCTCAATAAAGTACCCCGCTGCTTATTAAATAATTAGTATTTTGAGTTGCATCTCTTTCAATAGTTGCGTCAATTTCCGTTACATTTGAGTTTCATTCAGTTCGATTCCCGGAACGACCCGTTTCGAAGCTGGCGCTCGACACCTTTTAGTGTGGGTGTACCGCAAAAAGCGTGTGCCTTTCTTTGTATATGTTTTGAACGCCCCAAGAAGAAATCCAACAAGAAAGCCAACCAACGCTCTTTGCTTTTAATAACCAATGTAAACACCGCTACGTGTTTTCTATTGAATGTGCATTTTGCTGCACAGGAAAAAAAGGAAGACTGAAATTTAACATGATTTATAACTCGGTGCCCTTACCCGCCCGAGTAAAAAATTATGTTGATACAAATTAACAAAAATGATATACCTAATACTGTTGTATCACGAGATGGTTCGAAACCTATGACTGGAAATTCAAATATGAACAACAACAAAATTATAAACTCCTTGGATCCAACAAATAACCTAGATTTAGCGACAAATAAATTATGTTGATACATAAATTAACAGAACACTGTTGTATTACGAGATGGTACCAAAAAATATGACTGGTTGTTTAAATATGAACAACAACAAAATTAAAAACACATTGGATCCAACAAATAACCAAGGTTTGGCAACAAAACATTATGTTGATAATGATGTTTTATGAAGACCACATTCCAAAATCAACAAGTTTGCTCATGTTATGAATGATTTTTTTAGAAATGTCTTCTGAATTACGTGTCAAAATCTTAAAATTTGATGATTCCGCTCAAAGCTTCCATACTCATGACAAACAGGCTGTTTTGGTGATCACTATAAAATCACGTAATGAGTATAATTTCAAAGTTGGTTTTAATCTATTAAAAGCATATAAAACTGGAAATCGATTTTTTTTACAATTTGTGTTGAAATATTAACAACTCGTTATATTTGGGATCGTTTGGATGTATGGTTTGAATAAAAAAACAGAGTTCTTACAGTTACAACAATTAAACATCAATACAATAATAATTATTTTGTTTTATACCAGGTCAATTATTCAAATAAGAATTATCCATTCTCCTCCAATTTATTTATATTGTAATATTAATATCAGAGGGTTGTCTTCACCTCCTAATAAATTACCTCTTTACGTTATTATGTTAGTGTTCAAGGCCATACCAGTAATTTATGAACATAGATTTTTGACACTCACAATGCTTTTTAGTAGTGCTATATGGGCCTTCATCTCACTTTGACGGTTGGAATTGGAGCATTCTGATTGGTGGATGCAAAATTTTGGGGTAAATTCAAATTTGGGCGCGAAATTCAAACGTACGTTGGGCGGGAAATCCGAAATTCAAACAATGACGTCACAGACACGTGACACCTTACTTGATGCGAACCCCCAGGAGACAAGTTGGGGAGTTTTGCGTAACCATGTTGGATAAAAAGATAACGGTCAGGAAATTCATAATTCAAGCAATGACATCACATGGGTCGAGAGAGGGATGACGTCACAGAGTCCCAAGCCGCTCACGGTCAGAAAAAAAACACCAGAGAATAAATGAAATCAAACGGTTTAATGACTAGAACAACAAACGAGTATGTACAAGAATAGGAAAAAAGCAAAAAAAAAAAAAAATGTCATACTATGTACAAGAATGTCCCTTAGTGGCGTGGCAGGCAAATGAAGGGATCCAGAACGCAGATGTCATCCTTGTTCAATAGACGAAGCGAGCACGCATCCCCGAGCGGAGATTTGTACAAGTCCACTCTTAAAATGATACTTGAATGCAAAATTTATGTGATAAAATTCTCAACTTCTATCACTCATGACCAGGACTCCGATGCCCTAGGGGCGAAACTAGTCACCTCGCTCTTCTCATTTGCATATTTTGGGTCAATATTTGCCCAGGACGAACCCAAACCTCCCTAAGAATGTTTTCAATACCTTGCTCGTACTCGCCCTTCTTTTGGGCCTTCGTCCGAGCTCGATTCCCCAGAGCTCGATTACCCCGTATGTGATTTAAGACGATCGCTGCCGTATAAGCGACCTCCTCATGCGTTGGAAGTGTCCGGAGACGTTCGGAGCGTCGAACAGGTTTACTGAGGGGTACTTGCAGTTAATCTCTCAATTTGAGTTAATAGGGGCCGCTTGGAGTTACTCCTTCAATTTGAGTTACTCAGGGCTGCTCGGAGTTACTCCTCGGTTGCTCATTTGCTCATGAGTTGCTCGTTTACTCATGGGTTGCTCATTTGCTTATGAGCTGCTCATTTTACTCATGAGTTGTTCGGAGGTACTCCCTCAATTTGGGTAACACGCGTTTCTTGGAACATTTGTTTGGTCTTCCTTGACTGAACAAAGCTGACTTTTTACCGTTCTGTTCCTGAAGTTTACACCGCCCCACACCGCGCTTACTCAAAGATTTACAACGTTTGTATTTTGGAAAAAAGAAAGACATGAGCTAAATCCACGTACTTGCTTTTATTATTTGATTCGAGACCATTCGTAACACTCCATGTTGAAAGGGGAGTCTTGGTTTACTCAGAAAGGGTTTCATTCGGTTCGAGGCGCGTGGGCTCTGTCTCCTCCGTTGAGCAAAGTGGAATCTCTCTGAGCTTGTTCCTCTTTTGTCGATGGCATAGGTTTTGTCACTCCCTCATTTTGTCCTTGTTTTAGTGATAGTACTGTTTGGTATACGCCTGACATCGGGCTTTGTTTTCGTGGTAGTATTGTCTCCTCTTGGCTTTATTCTTGTCCTTCTGTCGACAGACGAGGATCGTTTCTTCTGTCACTTCAACCACTGGTTTCGGTGGGTTTGCCTTCGTATCTCCAATGAGTATTTCCTTTGGGATGGTGTCTTTAACACCGTCTGGTTCAGTCATTTGGCTAGGCTGTCGCGTTGGTTCTGCGTTTGCAACAGTCACCATACAGGGTGTCTCCACGGTATGGGTTGGCGTTGTCACGAACGGAGGTTGTGTCATGGTCGTATCTCCTGCTCTCTTCTGGTCTCTCACTTTCTGTCGGGCCTTGTCCCGCCATCTATTCTTTTGCTCCTTATAACACTACTACTACTACTACTACTACTAATCACCTTTTACTTGCAGTATTGAGGACTGTATTGCGAAGGGCGCGGCTCATGATATCGAGCTGAAAGTATACAATGCGCCTCTGGCTGCCGCTATACAGTCCATGTTGATGTCGGAGCACAGCACGACAGCTAGATGCTAGTTAGTTGTGAGTCGATTTTGATGAGGGAGGAAAACTGGTCCGGAGTACACGGAGAAAAACACTCGAGTCAGGTTGAGACCGACTGAAACCAGGCCACATGCTGGACGGAGCCAGAGCTGAACCCCGGCTCGCAGTGGTGGGAAGTTCCATAGATAACCACTAAGCAAGCATGACTCATGGTTAACTTTGTCCGGGTTTTTGGTTCGAAATCATTTGAGTTGCTCGCGCTTGTCGCTTCAATTTTTCGATCTCTTGAATCAGTGCTGCGAGGGATTGTGACCTCCATGTCTTGTTGATACACTCTTTGATAGACGGCACGCACCTCACTACGTCGACAAAAGCAAGCAGAGCTCAATCAGACAACGTTTTCCTCCTCGGTGGGTTCTCGTTTATGATGATCTTAGCCGCAGTTTCACACTTTTATTGGTTCGCGCAAGAGTAAACCTAGGCTACATCTTGTATCTCTCACCCTTACCCTCACTGCGCTCCCTACTCATTTTGGGGGCGTAACTCAAAGGGCTGACGAGTAACCTATGGTTACTCATTCTGAGTCACTCGTTCCGTGACTCGCAAGGAGTATTTGGGGGGAGTACCTCCAAGGGCTGATGAGTAACTCTGAGTCGCTCGCCCCGTGACTCACAATGAGTATAAAAACAGACGTCAAGCTCGCGATGCTCACTTGGATGAGATCTTTGGGTGAGTGTATGGCACATCTCTGCCGCTACTGCAACAAACCGTTTAGTCGAGCTTATAACTGAGACCGTCACGAGAGGCGAGGTTGTTGGAAGCGCATAGACCAGGGACCTGTGGGAGACACAACAATGGGGGACATATATTGAGGATGTACCACACTATGCTCCCTTGTCGGAAGAGAGAACAACACGACATCGATTATTCCCAGGCCAAGAATTTACAAGACAAATGGAAAGCCGATGCGAAAACGGTGAAGGCGATCAGCAATCTCCCCGGCAAGAAAACTTGGACCAAAGCCATCGTCAAGAGAATCATGCAAGTCAAATTAAAACTCAAATTGTAAAAGACTTCAATGGCTGACTCACGTTGTTGTTGTTGTTACAAATATTAAATAACAAAGTTCTTGACTTTCATGTGCCTGGTCTTTATTTACCAAAATGTTCTTCCGCAACGCATTGTATTTACAAATGTTCTTGAGGTTCGCAACGCTCAGCTCTGCAATAAGGGCATTTCCAACGGGTGCTGGTTTCGTAATAGGTCATGAAGAAACCAAAGAGGCAGGTCATGTGGACTGACTAGACAGGGCGGGTCTGTCTCGATGGTGGACAAGCAGATGACACATTGGCTTTCTGCTTCCACCATTTTTCCTTCTGCTACTTTCTTGACCAAATCTCTTGATTTGACGAGTCGTCTCTTTTACAGGACCTGGTCAGGACCTTGTCAAACTGAGAAATGATCCCCAAACCACCCTTTCTCGCCTTTAGGACGCATCACACCACTAAGGTCGTGACAGGACACCTTTCCTTGGGGGTACCCCCCCCCCCTTCCCCCCTAATTATTCTCACATGGGATCTATAAAATTTGGGCGTACCCCTGCATCCCCCTAAGCCTTCTCACATGATAAAATAAGGGATCTACAAATTTTGGGCATACCCCACCATCCCCCTCATCTAGTCTGATGGCCTTTTTGGGTCAGGCCATAAATACCCGTGGTCTCTGACGAATGAGCATCTTCTTGTTCACGTGCAAGGAAGGTCCTTCAAGGTCATTACTTTTTGATCACTGGTTCCCTTGAACCTTATAAAAAATGGCGCGCCGTTGTCCTCAGTTCATCTGCTCGTCATGTCTTCTCCAAGTGCAGGACGTAGTGGATTGTCTTTAGAGGAGCAACGTGCTTTGCTGAGAGAAGAACAGCTCCGGCATGTGGCGGATTTGATGGATAGTGATGAGGATGAACCGTTAGCTCAGGCTCTCGAAGACGTGGAAGGGTTGAAATGTCTCCATTTCACCAAGCATCGGCAAAGGTTATTTACACGACGATCGTGCGGCCTTTGCTCGTTAATTGCAAAACACTCCTTTCTTTGAGGAAGCTCTTGCTCAAGTAGGTGGAGGAGGACATTTTCGTTTTCTTTTGGACCCTGCGATTGAGCGTCGATCAGCTGTCATGGGAGTGTGTGAACGCATCTTTAGAACACGGTTGGAACAACAAGGACGTTTGGACCCACGGCGTTAAAGCATAAACAATGCTATTGCCCAAGGACTACGTGGTGCCATAGAAACCGTGTTGGACGATGCTACTATCCACGATCGTGATCTTGTGTTTCTTCGTTTTCATTCGCCACAATATGACAACTCCTTTTCTCGAGGTTTACGCGTCAGTCGGTGGGGTCAGGAACCGGACACGGTGACATCAATGCTTCGTGCAAGTCCCCACTGACCCTGAAGAGCTCGAAGACCGAGCACGCATCGTTCAAATAAACAAGCTGACCCGACTCTGCCGTGAGGTACGCAACGACCCCAATACTCCTATGGAGGGCGCGGAGGAGGAGGAGGAGGACAATACCTACCACCCACCGCTACTGGTCTTTTAGGGATACGGTGGCCATGCAAGATACGGGCGTGCATGTGCCTAATGTGGTGGCAGAGGATGCCTCCCCTCAAATCTTTCGTGGCGAAAATTGCATTGAACAATTTCTGCAATGGCTGTTGGAACTCACGGAGCAGGACACACGCTACGCTACAATTGATTGAGCACAAACAAAAGTTTAAGCCCACACGTACTGGTGGCAAACTGCTGGAGGTCACCTACAGGGATGGGTACATTCGCTTCATGGACTCCATGTCGTTCTTCGCCTTGGCTCTTGCTTCGTTTACCAAAACATTTGGCTTAGATCTCAATTTCAAGGAGGGGTATTTTCCACATCTCTTCAACACCCTTGCGAACAACGACTACGGGGGTACCATGCCTGAGAAAAAAGAGTACGCCGCTGAAACCATCTCCACGGCAGGCAAGGCTAAATTTGAGCGATGGTACACTGCTCAAGTGATTAACGAGGCACAGTTCGATATGCAAAGGGATCTCGTGGACTATTGCATCTCCAACGTCAAACTCCTCGAAGAGGAATGTTTGACCTTTCGTCGTGAGTTCTGCGAACAGACCAGCTTTTGTCCCTCTGCATGACTATCGCCTCAACCGCATGGAGGAAGACACCATCTCCTCCAAACCTGTCAAGGGATGGCGACTCATCACCAACCACTCCAAGGCTGCCGTGGAATGGCTCTTGTGGCAAGAACAACGGCTGCAGGAAGAAGACCCGCTTGCAAACCATCGACAACGTATCCAGCACGCTCGCAACCAAGGCAAATACCAGATCCCTGGTCGTCGATGGAGGGTGGATAGCTTCGACGAAACCAGCAACACAATCTACGAGTTCTTGGGTTGTTTTTGGCATAGGTGCCACCGATGTTTCCCCAATCGTCACGAACCGTGCCGCCGTCACGATCACGCGATCAACGCTGCATGGATGATGTTCGACGTACAACCATGGAACGTCTTCAGGGTCTTCGAGACCTGGGATACCATGTCATGACCTTCTGGGAATGTGAGTGGGAGCAACAAAAGAAAACCGATCCTCGCGTGGCTGAATTCGTCAAAACCCTTCCTGTCATCAAGCCCATGAATCCTTGCGATACCTTCTTTGCAGAACGCACGAATGCCTCCTATCTTTACTGCAAGGTTCGAGTGGGTGAGGAAATCCGGTATGGGGACTACACTTCCCTCTACCCGTGGGTTAATAACAACGGAATGTATCCCATTGGCCATCCCGAGTTCATCTATGAACCCAGCACCACCGATCTCTCACAGTACTTTGGTCTGGCTTTGTGCACCATCGCCCAGCCGAAGAATTTGTTTCACCTCATCTTGCCTTTCCGGTGTGGAGGAAAGCTCACCTTCCCGTTATGTCGCACCTGTGTGGAGCAAGACATAGACAAACCTCTGCACGAAAAATCCCTTTTGTGCGATCACACCGAGGATGAACGGGCGCTGACCGGTACGTGGTGCACCCCAAGCTGGAAAAAGCGGTGGAGATGGGCTACGTGTTTCAACACGCCGCGGATTTTTTGCCGAGTATGTCAACACTTGGCTTAAGATCAAAGTGGAAGCGTCCGGATGGCCTAGTGGGTGCGACACGAAAGAGCAACGACAGGCCTATGTGGAGGCCTTTGAGCGTCATGAAGGAATCCAACTCGACCCAACTAAGATCGCTTACAATACTGGTCGACAGTACTTAGCCAAACTAAAGCTCAATTCCTCGTGGGGCAAGTTTGGACAGAGGGATAACCTGATGCAAGTCAAACCCTTCTTTGACCCTCTACCCTTCCAGCTCTTCATGGACTCCAACCAACATCACATTCGGTACGTCCCGTTCCCTTGATGAAAACTGGGTGGAAGTGCACTACCGCGCCAAGGACGAGTGGGAGGGACTCAACGTCAACACCAATGTGTTCATTGCGGTATTTACGACCTGCTGGGCACGTTTACGGTTATATAAGGCATTGGAACTACTGGGCAAACAGGTCCTCTATTACGACACCGAATCCGTCCTCTACTTGCATCATCCCGATCAACCTGACGTCACCCTCGGCAGCCATCTCGATGAATTGACCAACTAACTTAAACCCGGTCAGTACATTGCGGAATATTGTTCGGGCTGGCCCAAAAACTATGAGTACCGATTCAATGATGATAAGACAGAGTGTAAAGTCAAGGAAAACTCTCTTAACGTGGCGGGAATGGCGCAACTCAATTATGAGGTGTTGCGTCAAAACACCTTGGACGAAATCCAACATCCTTTGGACACAACCACGCAAAAATGCGCATTCGTCAAGCGCGTAAAATCATCCGCAAATCCAAACAGTACGAACTTCGTACCCAACCCGCTCACAAAGACTATGAACTTGTCTTCAACAAACGGGTACTTCGACCGGGGACCGCCATGACGCATCCTCGTGGGTACTGTCTCATCGAGAATGACAATGCTGACGAGGACGCTCACGGATTCCTGTCGGACATGGACGCAGCCAACGCTCATCTTCTCTCTGGACTCCTGTCAGACGACGACGAGGACTTGTGAGACAAATTTGCGGAGGTGCGTGTGTGAGGCACCAACTTTTGTGTGTGGACTGATTAGGGACACTAAGGAACTGAGGTGACTTTCAGGGGACTCTACTCGGATGAGACCGGTGGAATGTTTGTGTTCTGGATCCTCTCATTGGGCGGCCACATCCAAATCAGCGTTGACAGTAATAATACTAAACTAGGGTGCCTGTGCGGGCACCATCTTCTTCTTGAACAGAGTGTGACATTTTTGCCTTTTTTCCTCTTGTTGTACAAACTGTTTAGTTGTTGTAGTCATTAAACCGTTTGAATCGAAAAAAAAAGTCCTGTCTTGTTTGTTTTCACTTGAAACGTGAGGGACTGGGTCTCTATGACACCCCAACTTTGAATTTCCAACATGTTAGCGCAAACACCCCAACCTGCTTCCTGAGGCTCTGCAGCAAGGGATGTGTCACGCGTCTGTGAAGTCATTGTTTGAATTTTGAATTTCCTACCTAACGTTCGTTTGAATTTCCCGCTCAAATTTAAATTTCCTGCAAAAATTTGAATTCACTAATTAGAACGCTCCAATTCCAACCGTCAAAAGGGACCTGAACGAGCGTACGCCATTACTCCTTCTCTGTATCAAAAACAGAATTTAAAATTAATTTACCGGTTGTCACAAAATTCCTTTTTCTTTAGTTCTTTGTTTCGTTAGTTCATAGTTTATTCCGCTCGTGTTAATTACTTAGTGTTAATTTCGTATCGTAGTTTACCGCAATTAGTACATTAGAGAATAGTTTGTTAGTCTATTTGTTCTTTTAAGTCTCCATTGTGGAGATGCTTTTGTAACTTTTGGTTCGTTAGGGTCGTGTTTTAACAATAGGTTTTTCAATAAGTGTTGATGTGGAGTGCATTGTTATGTAAAGATATAAATGTAAGTAGCGTGTTGTAAAGGCGGTTGGAAAAAGGTCAGTTGACGAGAAGACTGCTAGGAGAAGGAAAGCCGGAGAGAAGTCAAAGTGGAAAGGTGAAAGTTTAAAGAAAGTGGAAAAGAGAAACACTGCCAAGAGTCATTGGTGGGAGCCGACCGCGAAATTCCCAGACAAAACTCCTTTGTCGGCGGTGGCAAATATATTTATAGAGGAAGTTTTTGGAGGAAAAGTTCGGCGACGAAAGTGAAAGTCTTGTGGACTGACAGAAGACGTGACTACGTTCGTTGGTTTGCTGAAAGTGGAAGTGGATGGTTGCAGGATTAGCCGGTTGGACTTACAAGAACCTTGAGAAGGCACGAAGACTGACGAAGAACTGAACTTATTGTCTGTAAATATTAAAGTAAAGTATTTAGTTCATTTTGTATTGTCGTTTAAGTATATATTAGCATTAAGTAAATCTAAGTAAGATTAGTTAATTTAGAGATAGTAACTGTCATAACTGTTTTACTTGTAGTTAACTTTTATCCTTAATTAAAGTCGTACGCGTTTACTAAAAATTTATGCTGTGTTGCGGGTTTGTGGGAAGGGGTGTGAAATACGTTGCTTTACCCTTAGTTTTCTCTTATTTTCTTCTCGCTATTTCGCGAGACCCAGGGGATCCCGAACCGTCACACCGGTTAATACAACTAATAAAATAATGATATATTTACCAGACCATAAGGGCAGTCAACAGCCAGTCAATTTACAGACATTTAATGATGGTTTAAGGTGCCTCCCTAGAGTATTTGCGAATACTCTCGCTACAGGGAACGAGTTACAAAAGGAAACCTAGTTAGTATGGGTACCGATATAATAAGGCTTATTTTTTGGGTCCAATATTTGAATTATGGCCGTTACCATGGCAACATCACATCTACTGACGGGCAGATATATTCCTATTTTTTAGCCAAAATTCCTTAATATTCATATTTTCCTTTCTTGAATTTTTTTTAATTCTTTGCCACATTATTGAGATGATATTGCCTGACATTTTGAAGTGGTAAAAGGCCAAGGTCTTTCAGACAGTTTTGCCAATATTCTGTATTTGTCACTTTTCTAAATAAATTCAATTAGCCCTGACAGATTTTAACAAATATAGGGCATTTGATAGAAAGTGTATGGGGCTAGAGCTGAGCTAATACCAAACACCCAAGGGAACGCGAGAAAATTAGCAGTTAATTTTACAGATTTGGTCACGCTGAAGACACAAAGATCAGAAAAACATGTGCGATTCAGGCTTTACGCGCCATTCTATTGCTCAGCTTGCGCTTGGCCCTAAAACTCTAGGGATTCTTCTTAAACCAAAAGCTAAATATCTCTGGGGTCCTCTTGGGGTGATTTGACTAGTGTTTTAAGTTTGGGATATAATAAAATTGCAAATTGTGCTATACCAACTCAAGATACAGATGTTTCAAATAAACAGTAAGTGGATAAACGGTTATCAGCATCGTTTTTAAGATTCCAGATATTCATTTTTCACCGTTTGTGTTGTTTATCGAATTGACTTTCAATTCTTGAGCTCCACGAGGGTATCTTTTGTTCCAAGATCCAATAAAACACCATTGCATCGGCTTCGCCGCCAATGCTTGTACTATGTCCACCAGAAAGAAATCCGTGCATTTCTTCTACCCCCTGAAACCTAGCAAAGCTACGCCCAAAAGACTCTAGGCACAAAGACAATACTTAGCAGGGAAGTCACAACTTTTCCATTTACCGACACGGAAAAAACATAAAACGGACAAATTATACTCATACTTTTTAATAACGGAGCGGAGGCGCACAAAGCGCGCTAGCGAAGCACCATGGGTAAGGATTTATTTGGGGTAATCTATCCATGCGAGAAATTTTGGTTATGAAGTCAGCGTACGTCCGTCCGCGCGCAAAGACTGTCGGGGTGGTGCTAGGAAGCAGGACGGCCTCTGGAGACAAGATGGTTTTGGCAATTTTCCTTGACGTGATGAGGCTTTCTTCTCTTAAATTTATCAAATTTCGTCGCCTCTTCTCTCGTGCTCTCTTCTGCTCTTTAATCTTTATCCCTTTGCTCTTCCCTAACATGATTTCCCGCCAGAAAAACGCGGGTTGCCAAATTCAACTCTGCCACGCGGCGTGGTGCTAGGGAGTTAGGACGGCCTCTGGGGACGAGATGGTTCTGGCAATTTTCCTTGACGTGAATTCGCGTGGCAGAGTTGAATTTGGCAACCCGCGTTTTTCTGGCGGGAAATCATGTTAGTGAAGAGCAACGGGATAAAGATTAAAGAGCAGAAAGGAGCACGATAGGAGAGGCGACCAAATTTGAGAAATTTAGCAGAGGAAAGCCTCAAGAGAAGCCGAGAAAGGAGAAGGAGAGAAAATTTCAATGAAGAACACCGTAAAGCTGAGATTAATAGGGCTACAGACACACACTAATCTACAACGGTTGGCTTTCAGGTAATGTCCTCCTTTTTAAATTAATGGATGCCTCGCTGTTTCACATATTTTGTAAAACTCGCTAAAAAAACAAAGGAGGGCTGAAACGTTTGCAATTATTCTGAAATATTTCAACAATCACATTTATAGGCATTTTGTGTGAGATAGATGTCCAGTCATGAGCTGCTTTGTTTGAATGTGAAATTGCAGTAGAGTAAAGCGAATTTACTACTCTTTAGCTCGACTATTTAATTAGTGAGATTTTTGCTTTTTCTCTAAGCTGAAGAGAGAAGGTGTAAAGATTATCAGTGAAACGGAAAATGTTGTGAAAGAGATTACTGTGCATGTAATTTCAGTTTTAGTTGTTCATTAAAGTTGTTGGTTGTTGTTTGCATGGCTTGTTTGTTCACTGTACACTGTATAGACTAATGACGATTAATTTTGTACTTTGTGCAGAAGCGTAATTGTTTCCATATACACTATATTGCTTTCTGGGGTTAGAAACGGGAGTTGGCTAAATCTGTTAAAAACGGAACTAAGGATATCAGATTTCAAGCATTTACATTGGCCCGCCGGACTCAGGCTATCCGTTCATATACCTGCTGCAACTAATATGGTCAGGGAACGCGTCAGCAATAAAGGGAACTAAAAACATTTTTGCAGCTCTGAGAAAAAAAATGGCCGAGAAAAGCCGTTTTGGATCGCAATTGATCGAGGCAGAAAATCGGGGAACATCATGGAGTTTTTAATACAATAAATAGTCCTTTTTACCGATCCCGCGGTCATTTTGAATTCTATTGTTTCAAATAGCTATTATGGAATTGCCAGGGGGAAATTAGTATGAATTTGTGCCCTGAGAATCCCATAATAGCTACTTAAAACAATGGAATTCAAATTTCCCGCTGTATAGGTAAAAAGGTCTATTATTCTACTCGTGCTTGCTGGATGTAAAATGATTATAGCCAACTCGTCGCAAGGCGCCTCGTTGGTTATCTATCACTTCATATCCATCGAGTCCTCGTGGAATAACTGTTAACTATTTCATATAATGATTGGGAATGTGACGTTTTTTGACCCTTCAACGTCGCCTTCATAAGTTTCTCTGCAAACAGTATTCTTATCAATTTAACATTAGACATTTTAACAGTTTAACAGTTTAACAGTTTATCTGTTCCTGGGAAATGATAATCATACACAAAGTGGTGACCATTGTGTGCAAGCATCCAGTGTATGCTATTAATACTATGTAGTTCTCCTGTAAGTAAGCGAGATGTCAAGAAAAAGATTATTAAGATACTAGGTTTGTAGGACAAAGTAGCTATTGCACCACAAGTGATCACATCTTGAGACAAACAGGAAAATATACTTATAATCACTGCACGTCACCTCAATGAAAAATACAGTAGTCGATAAAATTGAAATATTCTGATCTTCCTTTAGTTTGTTTTTTATTATTTAATAGTTTGAATCATGTGATATATATGATCAAGCAGTATGTTGATGGAAAATTATTGCTCTTCCTGTTCTTGTTTTCAGCGTCTCGTCATTTTACTGGTTTGGGATACATGGAGTATAACATAACCTCAGTGGATAAACTGATAAACTCTGAGAAGGATGAATTACGTATTGAGTTCAGGACAGTACAACCCTCTGGTCTTTTGTTTCATGCCAGAAGCTCTGGAGGACAATATGCAGACTACGTCACCCTTGAAGTTGTCGGTGGCAGATTAAGGTATGTTGTCAATAATGGTGGCCAGCTTTGATTATTAAAGTATTTTAACTTTATTTCTAGATTAAGACGCGCAGAGTCTTATCATTTGTTGTTGTTTTTTAGTTAACAAACTGTAAACTTGTGGCCTCGGTTGTTCAAAAGGTGGATAACGCTATCCACCGGATAAATCACTATTTAGCGGATAAACGCTAACAAAACCAACTGGGTCACCCAATGGATAGTTTTTATCTAGTGAATAGCGCTATCCACCCTTCGAACAACTGAGGCCTGGTGTTAACAAACATTAAATTATAGACGGGTTTGGTTTCTAAAGAAACTGGTGGCTGTGCTGGTGGGTGAGTGAAAAAAAGGGCAAAGATTGATAGAGGTTAACGACTTTTGTTGAAAGTGGAGGTCAGGTACCCTGGTACAGTGCGGACGTTGGCCAGCCACCCAACCATTTCTGGATGGGACTACCTATGTGGCTAGCAGTACCCACAACCCAACCACAAGCCCCTGCACCCAAACTGGGAAGAGAAACAACAGCAACAATCCTGGGCATCATCCATACTGAAAGATAATTCAGTGACAGGAGCAAAATGAAATTAATAATAATAACAATAATAATAACAACTTCAACAACAATAATAATAATAATAATAATAATAATAATAAGATTGGGCTGCAGTGGGACGTCAGACAATCTTATGATTGACAGAATGGTGACGTTAGATTGTCACAGAGGAAAACGAAACCTAAGCATGGCTTGGGTAGATGTAAAGAAGGCGTACGACTCGGTGGATCACAGCTGGCTGCTTGAAATTATGGAAGTTCACCGCTTTCCTTCCTGGCTTTGTAGAGTCATGAGATTCTTAGTTGCAAGCTGGAATACCAGGATTGTTACTACCACCAAACGTGGTCCCGAAACCTCTCGTTGTATTCGATTTAACAGAGGATTGCCGCAGGGAGACTCACTCTGTCCGCGCCTCTTTACGCTATGTTTAAATCCAATAGCCTGGTCACTGGAAGCTACTGAGGGATATAAGTTGTCTAAGCCTATAAGCGCCAAGGTATCCTATGTAATGTATATTGATGATCTGAAAGTTTTTGCGTCCTCTGAACCTAAGCTCAACAGAGTTTTAAAATCTACCAGTGCCGCCATGGAGGACATTGGACTAACATGGAATCCTAAGAAGTGCAATGTGATTCATGTGAGGAAAGGGGCTCAAGTGCATGATGCAGCAGGTGTGAGGTTAGGTCACGAGGGGGTCGTGGAAAGCTTGGACGCGAGTTCTACTTACAAGTTTCTAGGGGTGAGAGAGACTGTGATGCAGGATGAGAAGCTGGCATTGGAATGTGCGGCAAAGGTGTACCTGCAAAGGTTGTCATTAATTTGGAGTAGCCCCCTGTCTGATTCCCACCGTGTGACTGCAAGTAACCAGTTTGCTCTTCCAGTCCTCTCCTATTTGATGTGGACTCAGCATTGGCCTATTACAGAGCTTAGAGTGATCGACAGAGAGGCGAGAAAGATAATATGTGAGAACGGAGGGAAGCATCCGCTAAGTTCGACGGCTATGTTGTATCTACCCAGGGACAAGGGTGGGCGTGGCCTACGCGCAATTGAGCAAGAATACAAGCTAACAAAAATCAAATCTGCAATTAAGCTGTATGAGAATACAGATCCTACCATGAGGTTAGTTCAGAAGTTTGAAGAGAGGGCGAGTGAGAAGGGATTCACTTCGTTGGTTAAGGAGGCATGCAAGTACGCGGAGGAGCTGGACACGGGTTTGACTTTGAACTATCCGAAACCGTCATGCAGCCCGCGCCAAGCTCCGGATACAGAAATTCTAGGGAAGAAAGTTAAGGGTTATTTGAGGAGGACTGTGACGGAGAAGTTACAGGAAGAGATTGAGAGCGAGCAGTGGCATGGTCGCTTTCTGTGTGCACGATGGCACGACAAAGATCTGAGCATGGATGAGTGTTTTGCTTGGCTACGGGAGTGGCCCTCAGCACCCACCCACACGATTACCGGGGTACTGGAGCTTTACGAACAGCTCACCCCTACTAGAGTGTATACAAAGATCAAAACAGGAACTTCACAAGGAGAGATCACGTGTAGGTTGTGCGGAGGCGCTGCAGAAACTCTTACTGGGATGTACCAGTGTATGCCGAACAAAGCTATGTCAAGGCCAACAGAGTGGACGTCAGATTTGTGGATCACAGGAGGAAACGAGTCTGGGCAGTTGAAATGAGTTGCCCCTGGTTAGACAACCGTAGGAAAAAGGAGAGGGAGAAGACGGAAAAGTATGCTCCACTGCGCTGGGAGTTAAGGAAGCAGTACCCTGGCTATGTCGTGGAACAGTGCAACGTAGTGATTGATGTGCTAGGCGGTTGGTCTAAAGATTTAGAGAAAACAATAAAGAAACTTGTGGGCGCTAGAGGAAGGGAGGTTCTCAGAAGGATGCAGAAAGCTATTATCTCAAGTTCGCTTAACATAGCGCGGGCCTTCAAGGCCATCGTCAAATAATCTTACGAACTTTAGAAATTATAGAGTGTTAGAAAATTTTAAGGATTTTTTTATTTATTTATTTATTTTTAAATTTAAATTTAAATTAGAATTTTAGGATTTAGGATTTTAAGGATTATTATTGTTATGATATATATATATATATATATATATATAGAATGTATTTTATTATTTTAAAACGCTCCTTTATATAGAGACTTATGTTCCGTAAGAGGACATAGGCTACGCTTTGCGCCCTATGTACTTTTAACATTAGAGCATCCATACGTGTATACTGCAGATAATAATAATAATAAGACTTACGAGTGAAGAGAAAGATAAGACCTGGGATTGGACTGGGAAAAGTGACTTGAAAGTTGAAACTTAAGGACTTGTCTTTGCATCTCAAGAACAGGCACTGAGAACGAATCATGTTAAGTTCGACATGGACAAGTCAGTACATTCCCCGCTTTGTACGTTGTGTAAGCAAAAGGGTGAAACAATAAATCACATTCTAAGTGAGTGTAAGATGTTGGCACAGAAAGAGTATAAGAGAAGACACGACAATATTACCAGATTGGTCCACTGGAAACTCTGTTGTGAGTATGACATGAGCAGAAGTGAAAAATGGTATGAACATCAACCGGAAGAGGTAGTGGAAAACAGAAAATGTGAGATCTTGTGGGACATAACCATCCCGTGTGACCATGTTATCGAGGCGCGGGCCAGGTCGTTATATGTGAGGAGAAGCTGAGTCTCACAAGAGAAACGAGTTCTAAAACCGTGCTGGAAAGGGGATAAAAGGTCGTAGGTATCCAAATGTTTCATTATATGACTTGCTACAATGTGCTCAAGCAACTTGCATTATATGCAGGTCAGGGAAACTGGCCTATAGTTGGTAGGAGATGATCGTGAGTCTCTTTTGTGTATAGGGGCAACCATAGCATGTTTCCAGTCACAAGGTACCTCACCTGAATCCAGGGATTGCTGAAAGATTTCCCGCAAAATCACGGCTGTTTCTTCAGGTGCTAGCTTAAGTATACGAGCAGAGACTTTATCTGGGCCACAAGCCTTGTTAGGTTTCAGAAGGTTTAGTTGCTTAACGATTCCGTTCACAGTCACACAGATGTTTCCAATGGCTGGTATGTCTTTCGGAGCCAAGGTGGGAAGGGTATCGTTTGGCGCATCTGTTTTAAAAACAGATTTAAAGTAGTTATTTAAGGTTTCTGCCTTTTCTTTGGGGTCCGACAGGGTTCCACTTTCAGATCGAAGAGCTGGAATACCAACACAATCTTGCTGCCTGGATTTGATGAACTTCCAAAACTTCTTAGGTTGGGATTTCAGATTTTCATCAAGTAGACCAGAAACAAAACTGTTCCTAGCAGAATTTATGGCGATGGTAGTCATTTTACGCTGCTTGCGATAGGCAGCCCACGCTGATGCAGTGTTGCGTAATTTAGCCACTTTAAATGGGCGATGTTTTTTGCGAGTTGAGAGCCTCAAGGCTCTGTTGAACCATGGATTCTTTCGTTGTGTTTTTAAAAGCTTCTCAGGAAATTGCTTATTGACAAGAGATAACATCGTTGCCTTAAAAGTTTGCCAGTTCTCGTGAACAGATCATAGGGGACAGGTTTGAAGAAACGCCACAGAGAATGCTTTCATGTCCCGACAAAAATCTTGTGAATTCCCCTTATTGAAGTCAAAAACTTTCCTTTGCAGTGGTGTGGCGTTACTGACGAACCGGCTGATGTGAGCTACAACCTGTTCATGGTCACTGACACCTGGTATAACGCGAACGCCGTGTAATAGATCGGGCTTCGATGAAAATACCAAGTCCAAGGTGTTTGCAGATGTAGGACCGTAACGTGTGGGTTCACACACTATTTGCTCAAGATGGAAATCATGAGCAATGTCCAGTAACCGCCTGCAAAGGCTAGCATCTCGTGCACCAGTAGGGACACAGGACGTAACCCAGTCGATAGAAGGTAAGTTAAAATCCCCAGTTAGGATAACATGACGATTTCCCGCAGATTGCGTGACTTTAGTCAGGGAATCTTCCAAGGCGTCTAGTGAATCCATACCTGTGGATTCTGGGCGATAATAGGAGCCAAGTAGAATGGCTTCTCTCTCCAGAAGCACTTCGCACCATGTTATTTCACAATCCGAGTCCAAATCGGGACGAGGTATAGATACCAAGTTGTTTTGGACTGCAATCAAGACCCCACCCTTATGTGATGGGCGGTCTTTTCGATACACTAGGAAATCCTGTGGTAATACTTCACAGCTGTTAACATGGTGTGAGAGGTGAGTTTCAGTTGCAAGCAGGATGTCGATTTTTTCTTCTACTAGAAGAGAAGAAAGCTCTGCAGATTTGGATCTAACCACAGGGAAACTTGTAGACAGGTCCAGGATTGAGCTCGACTGTCCCACTAATAAACAGCAAAGTAAGTGCAAGACAAAATGGCGGTCTGTTATGAATGATCGATCGGCGATACGACAATGAAATTCCTGGATAAAAGGACTCCAAGCTTGCCAGAGATTGAAAAATTCGTCTGGAAGGCACCGTGGGGCCTTTATATAAGTAACCAAGAGGATGAGGAGACCAGAGGCTCAACGACACAGCGAAGAAAAGTAAAACTGTGGAAGCAATAAAATTAGTTGCCGCCATCTTGGGCAACCGCTGTTCCGCTGTTCCGCTGTTCAAAGGCTGAAAGCTCAAAATAGCATCTCTGTTCCTTCAAATAAAACACGTTCGTTCGACTACTTAGTAACCTGGCACAATGTCTCGTGTTTGCATATATTACTACTTTGACATTTGCACTGAACGAAGGCAAATGCTGGTTGGTAACGATTGTTTTTTTGTGGTTACACACCTGGCTCATTAAAATGCTTTTGCAAATTTCGTCGTGTATGGTTTGAATTTTTTGTTTCTTTTGCTTATCATGTGAGATTACCAAGGACCAATTGAACCTTGCACGTTTCGCATCGTTTTATGCTCTAAAGCCCTTCTATCCCGAGCAATGAAAAAGAATAGTTTGAGGTTTAAATGTTGAATTTTATGAGATTTTTCGAAACTCAGGACAAAATGCTCGCAAATACAATTGCTGAACCCTGAACTATTACAGCGTACTTAAACTTAAGCGCTTGAGGCCGTTATTTTTTCCAATTTTTTTTAGCATCCAGTTTCTGAATACATGATTAGCATGCCATGTATTTTCAAAACCAAAAACGTTAAGGAACTGATAACTTATTTATTTATAACTTATAACTTATACTTATAACTTATTTATTTAACTTATTTATAACTTATTTATTTATTTATTTGATTTATTTCTCGGTCATCTTGAACCTCGTATAGATAAAAATCCGGACGAACCCACGATTTTGATTTTAGAATATCCGAAAAAACATCTAGTCATCGAACGTTCGAGTTCTATAAAACGCCTTCCACATAAAATTCACCCCGCGTCTTTTAATAATGAAATGTACGCAAATGGATAATTAACTCAGGTCCTCAGAGAGATCATTAAGCCCACAGAGGGGAAGAGCTGTAATCTGGATACCGAGAACTGAAAATACAAGTGAAGGAAGAATGCAATTGACGGGCTCAAGAGTGATGTGAATACGTCGCAAGATTTCGCCCGATGTGGATTTCATGCTAAGATGTTATTCTTCGTTAAATAACTTAACTACAACTGCCAGAAGAGAAAGTCTGGGGATACTCTATATTGCTGTGCGCGCTTTTGCCGCTTTAATTCGTAAATGTAGGAGTAAAATGCGCTTACCACCGCACTTAATCTTCGCACAAGTTGCAAGTTTACACAACCGATGGCGTCAAAATCCTCAACTCGGTCCCAGGCCCTTGTCTAATATTTTCCTCAAAAATACGCGAGGTTTCTTCGCATTTTTTATAGGCTCTCGGAACAGAAATTAAATTGTTTTTGTACAGAAATGTTCCTTAGACCGTTATATTTTAGACTTAAAAATAAAAAATGGTGGTGAAATTTCGAGTCATGTGCACTTTTACAAAAAAAGTAAGAAAACTGCGTTTTTGCCATCAAAAATAGGGGATTTATAAGGGTAAATACGGTAGGTACGTATTTGTCTTTCAAGTATTCAGAAGTTGTAGGTGTATCGTGTTACTCGGAACGGCCGCAATCGAGGCTACTTTGTAGCCTCTTGATTATTGTCATTTCTTCATTGCATTGTGTATTCATTTACCCTTAGGTTCTCCGTGCGTTATGGAAGGTCATGTCATGGTGAAGAGGAAACCCATGAGGTGTTTTTGGGAGAGAACCTTGAGGATGGCAAATCACATTATGTTGAAGTGAATCACGACAAATTTGTTACAACCATTTACCTTGATAAAAAATCTGATTTGGAAAAAGCAGAGCATACATTTAACACCAAATGTAGCAAACTAGACATCGATGTTGCTATCCATATTGGCGGTGCGGCAGATTTTAAATCTCTTCTTTCAGTGAAATCAAATGCACTTTTCATGGGTTGCATGACTGAGGTGATTTTCAGGAAATTGATGCCAGTCCCTGAAAAAGACATAGACTTTCTGAAGAAAGGTGAGGCCATCACTTACCCTATTTCCATGAACAAAGAGTGTGTAGCATCAGTTTTCGCACCATTTACATTTAGTGCAGATGATTCTAGTTATGTCTGTCCAGTCCGTGGCCTGTCTGCAGCAACTTCACTGAGTGGAAGATTCATGTTCCGTACTTACAAGGACAGTGGGGTTCTCTTGGAACAAGTCAATGGTGTCAACAAATTTGAAATTTCGTACAGAGAGTGTGGTGTTCATTTGAAAGTTAGCATTGGACACACTGAACACCTTTTAAACATCAATTATCAAAGCGAGTTGACAACTGTAAACAGTGGTAATTGGCATCAGGTGCTGTTTTCTATCTCAGGAGAGTCGTTCGATTTAACAGTGGGGTCCAAGAAAGACGCTCGTGTTCCTGCTAAGCCCTTGCCAAGTAATTTCTTCAAGGGTGATGTGACTGCAGGTGGATTTGTGGGTTGCATGAATGAGCTCAAGATCAACGGTGAGAACTGCAAACCAAATGAAAGATCAAGAACCAACAAAGTGGAGATGAACGGTTGTAACATCACTGATTTTTGCATCTTTTCTCCCTGCTTACACAAAGGGATTTGTAGTCAAACAGGAAAGACCTTTACTTGTGGGTGTTCCGGAACAGGATACGACCAAGCAAATGATCCTCTCTCGGTTTGTCAATTTTGTAAGTATCTTTGTACTGCACATGATTAAGTAAGAACCCAGTCATTGGGAAGTGTTCCTCCTACTTTTAATTTTAAATTAAATGGCCTATAACGTTTTAAATTATCAGGGTCATCAAGAGCTGCTCTTTTTTGGGCTGTTTCTTGTTTATGACGCTTAATATTCACTTATGCCAACCTTTCAAATTTAATTTATTGAGGAAATAATTTGCCCTCAACAATGCTTAAAGTTGTTTTCCTCTGTATTTTTGCCTTTTAATCAGGTCAACAGTTTCCTAATCATTGCAAATTGCCAAAGAGCTATTAGAGATAATGATTATGTTTCGATGTTGATTTTGGAATGCTTGAAAAAATCAGAGAACTCCTTTGCAGGAGTGGAATCTGAAAACATCTGCTCAGTTGTTCGGACGCTCTACCACTAAGCTATAGCAGGAGCCCATGAGTAGGAGCGAGCAACTCCCATACTAAGCCTAACCCTGGTAAAAATCTTCAAATGATCTTTAAGGATCTTCAAATATCTTCATAAAGATTTTGCCAAGATCCTTGAGGATCCTACCAAATCTTGATCCTCAAGGATCTTTAAGGATTTTCAAGAATTTTAAAATATCTTTTTAAGATCTTTGTGGATCTTTCCTGAATGTCGTCAAGGATCGTCATTATTTTAAAAGATACTCCATAAATTCTTGAGGATCTGCAAGGATCCATAACAAATTAATTGAAACTTATTCTCACCAGGATCTTTGTAAGATCCTCACAGGATCCTGACTGACTCTCCTACTCCTCTCCAACTCCTAATTGCAATTGAATATCTCGAAAGAACTTTAAAAGATCCTTCAAGAATCCTTGAAAGATCCTCATCTTCAAAGATATTTTGCAGATCCTTGACGATCTTTAAGGATCCTTGAAGATCCTCAAATATACTCTGAGGTTTTTGACCAGGGCTATGTCACGGCATTTTTACAGACCAATCTCTTTTTAGACTACATTTGCCGCAAAACTGTTAACAAAGGCAGTTTCGGATCGTTGGCGCTATGGCGTCAAGTTAGCTTCCTGTGATTAGTCATCGGGCTCCTGCGGGAGTCTTATTTGTGGGAAATTCAATCTAAAAATATATCTAAAAATACATTTAATACATCGGTCTGTGAAAACGCCATGACAGGAGGCTGTTCTTCGCTCCTAGTCATGGGCTCCTAGCCATAGTAGACTTGTGAGTGCCAGGCCATTTTGTCAGAGGTGACAACATATATAAATAATAAACACTTGTTACATTAATTAAGCGGTATCTATTTAGTTGAGTGGGCTTTTGCCCTGGGTACCAGATGATTTTTTCTCGAAGGTCTGAGAGAGTGCTACGTGAATTGGAGGCAATGACCGAGGACTGGAAGAAGAATCCTCTGGTGGTACGAGCCGGAGCCTCATTTCCAAGTGGGAAATCAATTAAAAAATTGAACTTGTTCGCTGAACGGACATTAATTAGAGAGAGTTTCTGATTGGATAAGCCAAAAAACGGTTTTCGTCAAATATGCGACAAACATTGTTGCGTGCCTATGGTCTGAGAGAAGAATTGTTCTCCTGAACCACTTCAAGAGAAAGCATTTCAACAGGATGAGGAAGCATACGCCTATACACGTTTTTCCAAAATGGCCGCCATTTAGTTATTTTTTGCTTTTATTCAAATTAGATATTGATTCCTCGTTCTAGGCAAAGTATTCTTTTGAATTTTAAGCTTAAGAACGAGGCATCAAGGGCTAATTTGAATAAAAGCAAAAGAATATTTAAATGGCCGCAATTTTGGAAAAAAGGTTTATGGTCCCTGTGATGCCTCAATGCCATCGCGTACAAACAGGATACCAGCTTGGACAATGCAAACAGACCCATTTTAACCATACAGAATTAACTATTGGAGGGTAATGTGAAATGAGAATTTAAGATGTCAATTTCACGGCAATGAATATGTACAAGGACAAGGAAGGGCTACGTTTTTACAAACGTTGGCCGTGTAGCACTTGTCTCTTAACAGAATTAACTATTGGAGGGTAATTTGAAGTGGTAGTCTTCTACCTATATAAACCATGTGAGCGTTGGCCCTACTTATGGAATTGGGCACACACAAGGACAGAGAAAATACAGTTTCTACTCCTGGTACTTAGTTGTTACTTTTAACTGGACCTTAATAAACAAGCAACCCATATTTATCTTACACCCAAGCAGTTCGGAATGGAAACTACATGGCTAGACAGTTTTCATTCGCTGCTAGCGCGGTACTTGGTAAGTAATCTTAATGCAAGCGGTTAGCGATAAGCGAGTACAAAGCAAACTAACGACAGTTTCAGTGTGGCGCGCGCAATACACAGTTGTAGCATTAGATGAAATGCTCTTACTCTAGGCTCCTAGAATTTCTTCTTTTTCACGTTCACGTAGTCTTCAAACGGGTGTTGAACTTTTCCAGACCAAGAATAAAAATGTCGCACACAAGCTTGCTTCCACAAGACGCAGTTTTATTATCAGCGAGAAAATGAAATGAACAGCAATGGATAAAAGCTTTTTGCTGATTGTAATGGAGATCAGTATTCAAGTGTTTGCAGAATGCCGATCCGACGGTGGACTTGGTGTTCGTGATTCCTTACAATCTAGTCCAAGGAGTTATTTCTTCATTTTTCAGAAATGATAATACATTAATTCTGATCGTTCCAGCCGTTAATCGAGGAATTTCCTGGCCGTTCTTCGTGTTGTGCCCATGTACTGGTGCACAAAATGCAAAAAAATGTTCATACGAAATGCTTACCTTGAGTTAATTTCACATCCACTGTAAACAAAATCATAACTAAATGTTATCAAGCCTCTATGGGAGAGGATGCTGAGTTATCTTTTTTAGTTCGTAAAATGCTCACTTTCAAAGTGGGGCTATATGTGCAACCTGTGTTGTGAAAATAAGACTTTTCCATAACAGATTGACCAATAACCCTCATCTTGAAATTGAGGGTTTCGGGAGCTCAGAAATAATTTATTCTATCTTAATCACCTTTTTTTATTGATTGACCAACACAATATGGAAAACTATCTAAACCTAATTCGACTCGATAAGTGACCACAAACATACCAAGAATTTGGACGCTCAACCAAACTTTTCGAGATTTCCGGGCCGAAGTTGAATGGAACGGGCAAAGTTCCGAGACATTTTTTGAAATTTTTGAATACGTTTTGATTGTACTCTCTCTGGTGGAATTGCCAGAACTGCAGGAACTTTCGTGTTCCATTTGCGAGAGATGTCGGTTTAACTCTCCATACTGAACTTGAGATCATGTGGATAAGCGAAAGAACAATGAACATATCAATACCCATGGCTTCGCATTCTGGGATGTGCTCGGACGTGTTGCATTTGACCAGCGAAAATTCTGAAAATTTGTAACAGGGAGTTTTGTTGAATGGAAAGAGCCCTTTGTCAGCTTCCCAAGGAAGCAGCTAAATTCCGTAAGCCACACATGTACGCATTGCGGACCTATTTTTACAAAGGTTGGTCGTATAACACTTATATTTCAACAGACTATGGGAGGGTAATGTAAAGTGCTAGTCTTTTACCCATGTAAATCATGTGAGCGTCAGCCCTACTAATGAAATTGGAAATGAACTTATTTGAAATTCGCGCGAAAAACTTAAGCTCGTCGGGAATGGAGAAAAGCTTTTGACCAAACATGGTAAGGACATATTATATTTTTGCATTTCGAAGTGTTCCGTACTGCTCTTAGGGGAATGATCTCTTTTTTTATGAAATCCCATTTTGCTCCTTTGAAAAAGTCTCCTCAAATAAATCACACTTCAAGCAATCTAAAATCAATGCAGTATCGTTAAAATTGCCCCAAAATTATGAAAAGAGCTTTCACTGTAATCACAATTTCCAGGAATGTTCGGTGACACTTCATTGCGTTGCATTGCGTGAGAAGCGTTGTCATCTTGGCAGGCCTAAGCTGGCTTGACGAGAAATCTGAACTGACTCTCCGCATGGAATGAGGCTCAGGGCTCGTACCACAAGAGGGTTTTTTTCAGTCCTCGGTCATTGCCTCCAACTCACGAAGCACTCTCTCAGAGCTTTTAAAAAAAATCGTGTGGCACCCAGAGTAGTGGGCTTTATGTAACACTGCCAAAATTAACAGCATAGATTGATTGTTGAGTTTTGTCCCTTTATTTAGCCAATCAGAGAAGGATGCCGTCGTTTATTACCAAGTCATTTTTGTTTGCTGTCCTGTGTGTGTGCATTAATCATTATTGCAGAATGCTCAATATTCTAAAATATTTTTGGACCTCCTTGTAAGCCTACTTGATGTGCAGCAAAGAAAATCAAATCCGAGTGCGATTGGTTAATGCAATGTTGGTAGCATTAAAAGGGCTTTTTGTCAAAATGTATTGAATAACCGGTACAACACTAAGTATTTCAGTATTGAAAGCATGTTCAGTGGCATTTTAATTTATTTCTGCACAGTGTGACATGAGTGCTTGACATGTTTTATGGTGTCATGTTGCAATGGAGTGTCAAAAAGACATTATTCTACATGTAGATGACTGAAATTAAACTCAATTTCGTATACGTTTTTTTGGGTTAGAAGGTTAGTATAACTCGTCACTTTTTTTCCTTAAGTGAATTGGAGAAATATGTTTTATGGGAAAATATATTTATTTTGTCAATAGAATCTAATAGAGTGGTTGCTTGTTAAGGGGTGTACAATTTCAGTTCATTCTATAAAATTATAACGCCGCGC
>NC_090891.1:5557118-5559618 GCF_036669925.1 Montipora capricornis | reverse complement strand
TATACTGACGCATCAATTTTCAAGGCTTTATTCATCACCATTTATTTAAAATGCTATACTAACGCAGCCTTCTCTACTTTGAGAGTGGCAAAGGGGTTTTCCGTGATTCATGATCAGACTACTTTACAGCCGTAATGACGACCAGTGACAGTTGTAAAATTCAGCGTGATGAGTGGTAGACAAGTGGGTTCTTACCATTTAGCTAAATAATCCGGATGGAATGATCGTTGCATAAAGGTAAGCGATTTTCTGAATTTAATGATCAACCGGATGAGAATGGCGCTTACCATTTTACTACTTCGCATTCCATCGCGCATGTTTACTCGGTCTTGTGAGATAGGCCTGGAAACGGAACGATTCTCGCAAATGGTAAGGGCGTTTCTCGAATTCCATTCCAAACGGAAAAAGAGGACTACCTCTGGAGGTTGTCCACAACTTCCGAAAAGATTTTCCGGAAAATTGCCCTTCCATTTGACCTCGAACCGAAATTTCCGGATTTTTTGGCTAACCAGTGGTTCAAAGAAAAACATCAAAAACTCGCTCTTTCTTTTTCATTTCTAAATTTTAATTCTCAGTTAGTTGAAAACAGTTAACTTTGAAAGGAGCTCTTTTTAGCACACTCACTCCCACATAAGTAACCAACTGAAAAAAGTAGCCCGCGTGACAGGCGTTCGAAGGAGAAGAGAAACCGGAGAGTAAAGCAGGCGTGAGCAGGTAGGGATGAAGAACTGGCGGGAGAACGAGGAGGTCGCGCGACCTCCTCGTTCTCCCGCCAGCTCTCCATCCCTACCTGTACACGCCTGCTTTAGTCTCCGGTTTCTCTTCTGGTTTGGTGTTTTTAGCACTGTTTGACATAAGTCAATGACAATCTGCCCTCATCATCGCGCGACTCTAGTACTAAGCTGGAAAAGAGCCGGATCCCGGAGGTAGAAGTTAGCACCCTAACGGTGGAAAAGGATCGTGTGACCGAAAAGTTCCCACAATCAAAAATCATATCAAAGCATACCCGACTACTCTGAGCATTGACGGTGAAATTGCCAGCCATATGAGACATACGAAGACAGCCATAGAATCAGGCGCTGGTACCCAGGGTGTGATCGGCATACATTGCCCAACTGAGAATCTTTGACGCATATGCGCGTAGCTTGTATGTTCAGTAGAGGTTAAACTCGGATGGTGTTAGTTTCATCAACAACATTTTATACAGTATTGATGGCATAGGGATGTGGCAAGAAATGAATACAATATCCGCGATGGCAAGTTTTTAAAGTTTATATTAAATCTGACGATTTTCACAAGCACGATTCTCCAACTGAAAAGCAACTTATCTGTAGCTGTTTGTTGTTATGGTATGGAGATTGAAGGCGTTATGATTAAATGAACCGGATTTGCTTAAAAGTTGGAATCCGGAATCCGGAACACAGTGAAACTCGAGCAAAGGCTAAAATTACTACGGAAGCGAAAAAACTCATCGTCGGAGACATGTTGATAAAGCATCTCAATGTATTTATGTATGTATGCATGTATGTATGTATGTATGTATGTATGTATGTATGTATGTATGTATGTATGTATGTATGTATGTATGTATGTATGTATGTATGTATGTATGTATGTATGTATGTATGTATGTATGTATGTATGTATGTATGTATGTATGTATGTATGTATGTATGTATGTATGTGTGTATGTATGTATGTGTGCACTCACAAATGCACACTTACGGGGACAGACATATGAATGCACACCAGCTCTGTGGGGACAGTTCAGAATATGGGGACATTTTCGAGTCCTCACAAAAATGTCCCCAGAAGTTGGCATTTAACTGTAACCATACCATACTTCTGGGGACTTCAGCAAAGTCCTCATAAGTTGGTATGAAAAATACACATATTGCGTCCCCACAAGGGGGTAATTTTTTTTTTGTGAGAGACGAGACTTTGTATCGTATGTTAAAGATCAATGAAGCCCTCAGAAATCCCACAAAGACAAGACATTGAGCACGAAGAAATTAATAACAGAATACACTTCATATTTTCTACATGAGTTACACACCAGTAACACACACATACATTACTATAAGTACTGAAAGTTTGGAAAATTAAGCTAAAAGTTGAATTCAATGATACCATTATTGCGAGTAACACTCTTCAGTGGCTGAACAATGTTTTTATTGCTTTAACTCCACTTTTTCTATCCATATTAATTAATCCACAGCAAAAGCCTTGAAGTACATGTAACGTTCAGTTAAAAGGAGAAATACAAAAACATTGATTATAAAAAATGCAATTAATTTGTGGTGATTTTAATGAAGTTACTGTTAAATCTCTTACTCTGACCACACTTATATAAAGATGTCTTGACAAATTCTTAATAATCTGAACTAAATTATTCCACCCTAGAGCATTTCTTATTAACTTTCGTAATATTAATTTAAAGGACTCAGTATGGTTTCATGCACACCAACTTGTGGGGCAAGTGAAAAGAAGCAATGTTAGG
>NC_090891.1:5547118-5554618 GCF_036669925.1 Montipora capricornis | reverse complement strand
AGAGGTTGAATACGGGCTTCGCCCGTATTCAACCGAAAATTTAAGCAGCCACCTTCTTCAAAAATCAGTCAGATATATATATGTATATATATATATAGTAGAATAAAAAATTATGTTAATTACTGTACAAACTGTTCCAGCCACAGTGTGTGTGTGTATATATATATAGTAGAATAAAAAATTATGTTAATTACTGTACAAACTGTTTCATATTTGTGCTTGTGAGTATCTTCAACATTTAGAGTTGGACAAATCCTTTTTTATTTCAACTGGAATTGCTCACATTCGTTTTGAAGTCTTTTGTCATTCATTTTGAAGTCTTTTACAATGTACATCGGCTTGTGTCCACTGCGTTCGTTATTCCCAAGACAACATTATTATGTTAATTTTGAATAAATTACTTAGCTGGAACTTAGCTCAAAATCTTTGACCCGTGTATAAGTCGAGGGCGATTTTTGGAGCTTCTTTTGAGGCCATAAAAGGTCGACTTATACACGGGTAAATACGGTATATTTATTTTTTTCTGGGCTGTACTCTCTAGCATCCACAGATAAACCGTTTCAAGCATGTACTCCCCTCTACTGGAAAGATCTTTGTCCTGTCTTACATAAATTTATAATGCGATAATATGCGATAATGACACGACATTGCTCGCGTCAGATTGAAGTTCTCGCATTTTTGTCTCCCCTTCTTCACATGGTTTGACTTAATTTTGACCCCTCTCCTTTTTGTTATTGTGAAAAACAAATTGATGTCAGTTTTTCATGCATCTGTCCTGTTATTGACAATGAATTTCGTCATAACATTATCAAAGTAGTCTGCGGATCCAATTTTTGTTATGATGTCATGTACATCCGTCCGCCCGTACAGACTGTCGGGGTGGAGGTGGATCCACTCAGCTACTTTGACAATGTTATGATGAAATTCATGATCAATAACAGGACAGACGCATGAAAAACTGACATCAATTCATCAAATGTACAGTAGATGATCAGGGCTACAAGACTTTAATATTAATAGCGGATCTTAGGCACGCAAAGGGTGCCAGCGGAGCACCATGGGTGAGAGTATCCATGCGAGAAATTTTTGTTATGATGTCACGTACATCTGTCCGCCCGTACAGACTGTTAGGGTGGAGGTGGGGAAGCCGGACAGCCTGTGGGAACAGGAGTGTTCGGACAATTTTTCTTGGCCGGAAATCGCATGGTAGCATTGCACTTGGCAACCGGCGTTTTTTGGCGGGAAATCATATTAGTGATGAGCAACAGGATAAAGAACAGGAAAGAGCATCAGAGAAGAGGCAACGAAATTTGAAAAAATTAAGCAAAGAAATCCTAGTAAAGATTAAAGAGTAAAGATTGTCAGTCAAACAGAAAATGTTGTGAAAGACATCACTATGCGTGTAATTTCAGTTTTAGTTGACTAAAATTGTTGGTTATTGTTTGGAAGGCTTGTTTGTTTGCTGCATGCTGTCAGCTCAGAGGTGTTTGATCTGTTTGATCACTGTAAACTGTCCACACTAATGATGATTAATTCAATCTGTACTTTATGCAGAAGCATAGTTATTTCCATAAACATTTTATTGCTTTTTGGGGTTAAAAACGGGAGCTCCACTTTTAGGTTTGGCTTTATTTATTTTAGCAAAAGGTTCAGCAAAAAGCTAATTGCTAACCCTTTTATCTTAACGGTGAAAGCTGGTCGGAAATTGCAAAGGGAAAAAATTCAGTTGCAAATTAGACTGTATTGGTCGCAATTTCGAGTCTTGACTTACCATAAGCATGTAAATACATTGGACGAGCCTACATGTAATTATTAGTTCTACAAATTATTGCTTAAATTTGGAACCGCATAATCCAGTGTAATTTCTGCATAATCAACGCATGTTTACGCATAATAATTATGGCCAAAAATTTCCGCATAGTCTTTCATTTTTTTCCGCATCCTATGAGAAGCCCAGACTCTAGCACTACTGAGGTTAACCATAATGAAAAATTTGATAATGCATGGTTACAAAATGTTTCTCCAGCTGACAATAATTGAGCCCTCATTGGCCAATTTCTGGAATAAAGACTGACATTTTGACAATAACTTCCTGTGTATACTTGTTATAATAACTGTTACTTTTTGTGAGTTTAATAAAAATAGTACTTACATGTATCTTTGCACCTTGAATGAATTAACATATTTAAAGTATTCTCAGTCTTCTGGTGACAATTAAACAGCTTGTTCTCCAGAGGCATATGGAGCAGGCTGCAAGAAATTAGAGGTACAATTAAATTTAATTACATTGTACAATTGCTACATGTAACAATAATAATGTAGACTAATAGATTCCTTTGGCATATTTATATAGTTACATGGACCAGTGGCACACCTGACCAGACATGCAATTAACTATCATGTATTGGTATTCAGGTCCATCATACAAGTTGCCCTCAGCTGTTAAACTGCTTATACACTGTACAACTATGAGTCTGAGAATTTTTAAACTACTGTGAGATTTCTCTATACAAACAGATAAGAAACTGGATCACAATCACCCTGACATTGTGTTTGTGTACAAACAAAACAAAAATTGCCTCATCTATTGCATGCCCTAGTGACAGAAGGGTAGATATCAAACAAGAGGAAAAGGTCAACAAGATTAGTATCTGGATCTGGCAGTTGAGATAAAAGCCTTGTGGAAGATCAAGGAGTGTTAAAGTTGTCCCTGTTGTTATTGGAGCACTGGGTACTATTCCAAAGAGACTGGCTCGGGACTACATGTACATGTTTGCTGGGATAGAGTTGGCAGCTCTTGCTGGGATAAGCAACAATCCTCCAAAGAGTCCTTGAAGTCTAAGGCAGCTTGTTATGACCTGATGATGGGATTAAAATTTCTTGAAGTTTTGATTACAATGTACAGGGTGTACCATACAGTACACTGTACCTGCCATGAAGCTAAATGCACCATAATAATAATAATAATTTAATAATAATAATAATAATAATAATAATAATAATTATTATTATTATTATTAAATTATTATTATTATCATGGTGCATTTAGCTTTACAGCTTCATGGAATAATAATAATAATAATAATAATAATAATAATTATTATTATTATTATTATTATTATTATTATTATTATTGTTGTTATTATTATCATTCTAATTATTATTATCATTATCCCAGAGCAAGCATGGCCAGGCTTTACTTAGCAAGGAATGAGGGCAGAAGAGGACTGAAATCAGTGGAGGAAACAATAAGATTAAGATCAGAAAAGTCAAGTCAACTTTATTTAGGCAGGGTAGCCCAGTCAGCCATGGCTACAATTATTGGCTCAGGAATGGATACATGTACATGAAGAAGAAACTGCAAAGGATCAGGCACTAACAACTTGATGGAGGGAGGTTATCATAGAAAAACAAGCCAGTCAACCACAAAATGCAGAATGTATAAATAGAGAGACAAAACTATATTTCACATTCTCCATTTGTGTAGCAAACTTGCACAATGTGAATGTAGTTCTAAAGAGACATGACAAAGTAGCTCAAATAATACACTAAAATCTATGTAAAAAATATTATCTCTCATACTCAAGGAATTGGTATGACCATGTTGAGAAGAAAGTGGCAGAAAATAGCAAAGCAAAGATACTTTTGGATTTCTCTAAACAAACAGATCATTGTTATACAGGCACAAAGAGCAGATATTGTTTTCAAAGACAATTAAGATCTAAATCACACATGGGTCATTAAGCCTACAAATAATTTTTTTTGCTATAAGCCTGTCATGTGTCAGGCCAGGCCACGGCACCTCATTTTCATTGTCTCGTTTTTCTTTTTTTCTTTTTTTTCTTTTTTAAAAGTGGTTAGGGTGAGGGTTAAGGTTCAAATCTTTTGCATTGCCCGTAGCCGGACAGGAAGATCCTTCTTTTTCGTGTTTTAACGTCAGGCCTGAAACTATTTCTGCTCTAGCATGATCGGAATCCCGTGTAAGATCTTATGGGGTAAAATCACTTAACATTATGTCAATATTCATGTGGGAAGACACCACTGTTGTTGTTCAAATTATTCTTCAGTCATATTCGGAAGAATTTCAAAAAAAATCTTTCAAGATTCCATTCAAATATTTTAGAACTTTCTTCAGACCAATGTACAAAAAACAGTATTTAAAATTAAACCTTTGAAATATTCACATGCACATATTTTCTGTATCTAAATGAGGGTTGAAGATGAACTAGAAATAAATCTTTTTCCCAGTTCCATAACGTCCTCTGTTTCGGATACAGCATTTTTGAATTTCCGAATTTTTACCTTGCGTGACCCCAGGATACAGAGCTGATTGAAAAGCTTGTCTCTTTCTATGATTCTCAGACATTTGTGGATTTCAAGTACATTACAAGAGGTGTTCATACACATGTATTTTATCAGAAACCCACAAGGGTTGAAACGTGTAACGGCCCCCTGTGTGCTGGGGAACAAGCTTCATCTGAATAATTATTCAATTTGCTAATTACCATATTTGGAACAACAAGAGCAAGGGGTTTCCAAAGATGGTACTTAGCACTGAAACATTCAACCAATCAGTTCGCACTTAATATTCGGAAGCTGTGAACGTGCGTTACACGTTTCATGTTGGCAGTGTGGCCCAGTGGTTAGGGCGCTTGCCTTGAGATCGGGAGATCCCGGGTTCAAGACCTGCTCTGACCATTTGGTGAATTTGATCCTGGTAGTCCCTGGTTCAACTTCCCAGCTGCACTTGTAAATAGCCAACTGGCTTGCCTCTGGCCAGTTGGGATTCTTAACAGTTGTTGTTGTTCTGTTCTGCCGTTTCGTTGTGTTTCATTGGCCCTGAAAAGCCCCCATGGGGAGTGGTCAATTAAGCATGTATTGTATTGTTTCAACCCTTATGGGTTTCTGATTTAAGTAAGCACATTTGCGGAAAAGTGAACTCCAGGTGTTTTCGTTGATTACTGGCCACCATATTGGTGGACCACGGACGGTCTACCAACATGGCAGCATTGTGTGAAATGCTTCGGGAAATTGATAACTCAGAAACGATGTACCACACAGACCTGACAATTGGAGAAACGGTTTATATATTTGTCTTGAAATCATTTCAAGTTGTTGGATTCTTTTATTGAACGGTTTTGAATTTGCTTTTTGTTGCATGACAATGAAAACAATCAAAACATGCGCACACTGCCCAATACTGTTTTGACAATACTGTTGCTTTCGTTTGCCATTCTATTGAGAATTCTTATGTTTTTGCTTTCTTTGTTTGTCATTCTAGTTGAACAAAATACATTTGTATATGTTTCAGCTTTTGTTTGTGCATAGGCAATAACGTTAGTTATTGAAGTCACGATAAGAAATGTAATTTGAGGCCCTAAAAATTCACTGTAAAACTGGTCATAAAATCTTATCAGTCCAATGAAAACACAAACAACATGCATTTGGGGAACAGTATCGTTGTTGATTCCACAGCACATGTACATTGCAGTGTTATTTAATTTAAATCAATGCACCTGTAAAAATACAGTTTTACTTTGCATCATATCAGAAGACCCTGATCAGCCTGTCCGGTCAGACTGATCATTTGCCAGTCAAAACCTCAAGTTTACCGGACAAATGTCTGATGACCGGCGCTTTTTGCCAGGCTTGGTCATAAATGTACATGCATCAATACCTACATGTAGACATGGAAGAGTACAAGAGAAGAAAAAGGAGAAAGTGGAGATTGAAAAGTACATGTACTGTACTAAGACTTGGCAAGGGAGATTCAAAGATTGTGGAACACCTCATGATCAGCAAAAGTATTACTGGTTGTACAGTAGGAGAATTGGGAGCTGTGGCAAAACAGTACTGGAGAAGGAGTTGAAAAAGCTGGATATCAAGAAGGAAGTACCGGTAGTAGCAGAGTACAATTTTAGCTGCCCCACTGGGATCAGCAAGGATACCGAGGAGAGTATTGGATATCTCAGGGTAGAGGTTCAAATGATGATGATGATGATGATGATGATGATGATGATGATGATGATGATGATGATGATGATGATGATGATGATGATGATGTATTGATACCATTGACATTGATTTTGAGGAAGAGTAAAGTATGTTACCGTAAATCAGTTGTTCTTTATGGATGACCTTTAACCGTATGGAAACAATGAAAAACAGCGGAATTCCTTGATCAATACAGTATGTGTATATAGCTAGGATACTGGAATGAAGTTTAGCATTAAAAAATGTGGGTTTTGGACTTTTGGTCACTAAACGGGGAAAGTTAGAAGAAAGCAGGGGAAAAACATTACCGAATTATCAGCTGATGACGCAGATAGACAAAAATAAAGTGTACATTAAATACCTCAGGGTTTTTGAAGCAGACAACATGAAACATACAGAAATGAAAGATATAGTCAGAAAAGAGTACTTCATATGGGTGAAAAGCACATTATAAAACTCAAAACTTAATGCAGGAAACACAAGATTTGCCTTGAATCCAAGAGCAGTGTCTGTGATAAGGTATGGGGTTGGTATTATATTTTGGAAGAAGGATAAACTGGAAGAAATTGCCCAAAAGACAAGGAAGCTTTTAAGTATTTATCAAACTTTAATCATACAAATAACATTAAGAGACTATATTAATTTGCCACGGCAAATTGGTGGAAAGGGTTTGATTAGTGTAGAGGACCGTGTTAACCCATTGACACCTGGGAGGGATGACACTTGATAGATTTTACTCTGTCTAACGCCAGACGATTTTACTCGTCAATGGGGGGCATCCTAGGGCGTTTTAAGTGTGAATGGGTTAACCCACTGACCCCCTGGGAGTGATAGATTTTACTCTGTCTAACGCCAGACGATTTTACTCGTCAATGGGGGGCATCCTAGGGCGTTTTAAGTGTGAATGGGTTAACCCACTGACCCCCTGGGAGTGACAGATTTTACTCTGTCTAACGCAAGACGATTTTACTCGCCAACTGGAGGCGTTCCAGGGCGTTTGAGGTGTCAGTGGGTTAAACACTTAAAAACTATGTCCCTCAACAATATGGAAATTGAAAGTCTGCGAAAATATGCGGCAAGGAGTGGTGAAATCTTCATCAGAGAAGTGAGCAATAAGAACTTCCCGGGAAAAGGCAAGGAGAAAGAAGATATTAAAAGGGACCTATTACAGAAGTACACCAGCAATGCTCGATATGGAAAGTTTTATGGGAACACAGAGCTTATCAGAGATAAAAGATGAAGATGTTTCAGGAACGTGTGGGATGTGTGGTCCGCCAGAGATGAGACAGTTCTGCATGAGCATTACTGTATCAGACTAATCAGAGCGAGTGCAGTGCACTACATGTAGCATGGCGAAGTGATAAAATTGCGCAGGTAATACACTGGAAGATGTGCCATCGATTCAATATGTAAGTCTCAGAGATGTGGTATGATCATAAGATTGAAAAGGTTGGGAGGTAATCTACAATTGGGAGGTAATCTACAATAGATAAGTTACGGGGCAAA
>NC_090891.1:5537118-5542118 GCF_036669925.1 Montipora capricornis | reverse complement strand
GTGCACGTTCAACAGTGAAATCCACTGCCAAGGACATTGTCGATTTCTTACCACTTCAATAGGCCATTTTCAAAATATAAATATTCAGCCTGATAGCGAGGCAGAGAGGACAAAAACAATAGAAACAAGTTGCAATGAGTGCGAAAGACATTAACATATCAGGCCACTTTCCTTTGTCTTTGTCCTCTGAACCTCTCTTTTAAGCTGAATTTTAATATATTGAAAGTGGCCTATTATTACATTCAATTGGGAGAGTATGGGAAGTTGTTTCCGCTTCCCACCTCCCCTTGGTGCCAGCTTTTATGCATGTACATGTACTTTGGTATTCTATGGCACCTGCAATTTTGATCGTGTTAGTTGCTCTTTAGAGGGCAGGCTATAATTACATGTATTGTTTAAAAATGTAGCAGTATTTACACTTAATGTTATCTTTTTTGAACTGATACTATTCGTTGATATTTCATTCATATTCATTTAATTCTTCATTCAAACTGAATCTGATCTTGGGAAACTAATTCATGCAGTAGGCTTTTTCTGAGTTAAAGCCTCTTTTTCAAAGTGAATCCAAGTGCGTAGCATTTACAAAGGTAACATTATTCGAATTTACTCTGAGCAAAACTCGAGCAAATCCTTCTTTTACTGCCAAGAGTCTCAAAGTCATGTTTACTGCTTGCATTTAAAAAGTTGGCCTACTTTCTTTGCTTGGAACATATTTGGTTTGTAGCACTATTTTTCAGGGCATGTGCGATGTTTTTTCATTGTTGCTATCGGCTGTAATTGATTACAGTTTGGTAGTTGAATTGAAAACTCTTTTTATAGGTGAAGTAATGTGATTTATGGATTTATTTGCTGATATTTTGAGCTGAAAGAGTGTCTTCTTTAGTTTTAAGTTTTTCTTTCTTAAATGAGGCTTAAGTTAAGTCTGTGGTTCAAGTGCCTTCTGGTTTTTGTCCAAACAAATCGTAAGCAAATTTGTTTATAATGCTCTGGATTAAGTAGTATTTGTTTGGTCTTAAAGGCGTTCAGTTTTTGCAGCATGTAATCTTGTCATTTAACTGGTGTCAGTTTAAACAAATCGAAATATAGACCAAAAAAAGGGTGAAGATAAAATTATTGACAGTTTTGATTTCCGGTTGTTATATTGTTATTTTAAGTGTATTTAATACCTAGTTTTGTTATTCCTCTATTGTATCATACCATTTCCTTCTAACCCGAACATTGAAAAGGAAATCGACAAGAACAAACGCTTTCTGTATTCTCTTGTTGATAAGGGAGAGTGCGTACTTAGATTCGCTTTGAAACAGAGGCTTAAGTAAACTTTAACTCGAAAGTGTGCTCTTATTGATTCAATTATTTACCATTTATTCATTATTCATAATTATTGGTAAATCGTAAGTGCTGAAGTTGCGAAAAATGCCGCTAGGAATGTACATTAAATTCGAAATAAACAACGTGCCTAAGATGATGTCTTGTGTTGTCCTTAGGGTCGAGACGGCAAAGTTTTGGTGACTTCAATGGTTTTCCACATTCGGTTACAGCATGGACCTTTCCCACTTATATACGTTATACGTTTACAACCCGCCTATTAATTTTTGCGCGATTTTATTTGCTACTGTACGTCACGTGGTGTGAACATCACGCAATAACCCTTGTCGGCAATAATTTTGCCGTTGAAAGAACAAAGCCGGCGAAAAAATTGGCGTGCAATGCGTACGTTTAGCGGAGCTCCGCGTGCTGAATGTGGGCGTGCGGAGCACCATGGGTAAGAAAATATGGAGCAAACGAATCGTCTACCTTCATGATGTCCTCAAAAACCCCAGCGGTGTCATCACTCGAGTGATTTACAGGATTGATCCCCGAATGATGTATTAAATGCTCCTTTGAAGCGTTCAAAGGTGGTGAGAGCCTGTCCGAAGTCGTTCGTCGTTTTGCCACGTGAGAGACCTCTCACTGACGTTCAAGATGGTATCATATTCATCCTGGGATTCCTTTGCATTCTGGAGTTCCTGGGGTGGTGACCAAAGGCCATACACTCTATAGCCAAACTGGTTTTTTGTGGAGGGTTCCCCGCACCTGGATGAGCCACCCCCTGATTTTAGGCCAGGACGATGCACAATTACGAGCGCTATTCTGGAAAGCCATTGGCTTCATCTCTTCAGGGGAACGCCCCGCACTCTATTCTGTAACTTGTTTTTCTGCCACTGCTCCCCATGGATTAGAATGTTCCTCCTGCAGCAAACCCTGGAAGATGCGCGTAGTAGATAAATGGTTTTAGAAATTCGGTTTGTTATTGGGTGTTTTTACAGTTCTTTTGCTTATTTTATGATTTTCGCTTTTATGATTTTTGTGTTTTCACCAATTTTTTGATACTGTGGATTTTCTGAGAGTTGTTTGTTTTATACAATTTTTTTTTTCGGTATTATGAATAGTGTGAAAAAAAGCGGGGATAAAGAACACAGGCAAGCGAAGCGTAGCAATGGGTATGCACCCTGCGAGAAGAGCCTCTCAAAAACTCACCTGAGGGTGAGAAAGAGAGGCTGCAGAAAACGTGTATAGTCTTTTAGGTCGCAGCAGTCCAACTTTCTGAGCTATTCACTCTGGTGAAAACGGTTTAGGCAACGCGCGGATCATATTTTTGACAAGGGCAAGGTCAAAATCAAGCCTTCAGTATGAAAATTAACATGGCGTCTTGAAGTGCGATGGAGACTTGGCCTGGGTTTGAAACTGTCTCCAAGCAACATACTTAATAAAGACTTAACATGATTTCTGCAGAGTTCTTTCTTTCTGATCGAGCTAAGAAAGGCTCAGCTAGCAGGGTGTGGGTACGAAACAATAACGCGCAAAAAATTAAAATAAAAGGGTTTTAAAAAAGATAAAGAAAATGTCACAAAATAATTTTAAAATGAACTATTAAAAATTTAGAGAACGAAGACTTGGAAAAGAACAAATACAAATAGAAGAACTTGAACATTAAAAAAATGATCAGATAAGTAATATTTTAGAAAAAATGAGAGAAAACCCAAATTTCATAAAAAAAAAAGTAGTACGGAAATTGAAGAATTCTGTAAAATTGCTGGTATTGTACCACCAAAGTCGGAGAAGATGGAAAAGAAATAAAAAGTATCAGAAAAATCTGCATTAAAAGGTTGTCTAAAAGAGTTAAATCTGAATTGAAAAATGTTGACGTAAGTACAAAAGGAGTTAAAGTGGAAAATTAAAAATCAAATCAGTTTTATTGAATTAGAACCAGTTGAGAAAAAAAGGGAAGAGGTGGACTGCAGATCATGAAAACAGGAGCCAGCGCCAGTGGCTAGCAGGCAAGAGTGGAAATAGCCTGTGGAGCACAAAAATATTAAAGTTGTAGTTAGTGTGGAAATGGTATTTATTTTTTTTTTTTAAACAAAGACACTTAGAAAAACAATATTTTATACATTTTGAAATTCAAAAGCTAATTATAACGAAATAAATGAAGGTGATCTTTTATTAAAACATAATACAAAAAAGTAACAGAAAAAGAAATTAATACAGAATTAGGACTGAGTAATCTCAAGTTTGAAAAAAATCCTTAGTTTTAAAATACATACGCATGAAATAAATCCTTTACCAAAATTTATTGCAGTAAAAAAGGAAGGGTGCCAATTCACTGAGTTAGGAATTCGAGTTGGGTTTTCCAGTTGGATTTTTGAGTTTAGCCTAAATATTGTTTTAGGTCTAATTAGGCCTAAGGTTAGCTCTTCTAAAAGGTTTTTTTTTTTTTCAACAGTTACATTATAACCTTAGTCTGCATTTTACCCCTAGTCTGCAGTCTCCATTAATTTACAGTGACCAACTCGAAAATCCAACTCGAAATTCAACCCGAAAATCCAATTCGAAAATCCAACTCGAAATCCAACTCGAAATCCTAAGTCGAAAATTAGTCTGTTTGCAAAAAAGGCAGTTATTAACATGCAAATCATTTGTTGTTTTAAATGGGCTATTTTTCGTCGTTTTTACCCAAAGGAAAATGGTGAAGAAAGAATAACAGATTTAAAATACAAAACAGATTTAGACTTTTCAGCCTAATAAGCTTTCCACTTGCTATTAAGGACATCCCAAAATTAGAAAAACCATGAAATTTTACCACCAATTAATTAATGTATTTGGATTAAATGAACATTGGAAGGGTACATGTTTTCCATTATATAACTCAATCAAAGAATTTGCTGAAAATAACTCAATTGATTTATTATTTTTAACTGATTCTGAAGGAAAATGAGAAAATTTGCATTACTCATTCATTAAAAACTTTCCTAGACTGTTTGATTGCCAGATGAATTTTTTTAAAGAGATATTTTTAAAAAACACTTTGAATATTGTAAAGGAAATGGTCTTGCTGTTGTCAAACTAAATATTAAAAAAAAATTAATTTCCAAAATTATCAAAAAGAAGTCAAAAGTAATAAAAGTACCTTTAGTAATTTATGCAGATTCTGAATGTTTTACAGTGTTCCTTAACATTGTGATGGAAACCCAAAAAAGCCATTCATTTGCTTATCAATCCGGATTTTGTTTTTATGCTGTTGGTCCTTCTGGTATTAATTTTAAATTGATTCTTTATTCTGCAATGAGTAAAGATGACAATGTTGCTGATATCTTTGTTAAGTTGAAGAAAAGAAATACTTTTAAAAAAACAATGAAATTTACCAAGCAAGAAAGATGAAAAACTATTTGATGCTAGTTATGATTGCCATATTTGTGAAAAAAAGCTTTGGCGTCAACTCCAAAGAGTAAAAGGTAAGAGATCATTGTCATTTTACAGGGGCTCTTAGAGGGGCAGCACATAATTCATGCAATGTAAATAATAAAAACCAAAAATGACACCAGTTTTATCTCACAATCTTTCAAATTATGGAGTCTGGTGATGCATCCTTTATTTCCTCAGGTCTCCTAGATCTCGTTTTAATTAATAATGATTATATATCTTAATACAACTCAGTGAAGGTTAAAAAGGTTTCAGTCAAC
>NC_090891.1:5512118-5534618 GCF_036669925.1 Montipora capricornis | reverse complement strand
CCAGGGCGGTGGAGGGGCCTTTTTTTTCAAGTCTTGCAGGAGACCAAGCGGGTCTTTGTCTTGAAACGTCCCCCCACCGGAAAGCAGGGGCCCCCGACCCCGCTACAAAGATGCGCAATGACCAGGCGCATCAGGCCGTGCCATGGGTTTCGCTCCAGCGTCCCCATGGAGCGCTCTGCACATGGGAGAGGTGACAGACACTTTTTGGGCCAAAACTTCCCCTGGTTTTCAGCTGGGACCCACTAGCCCCAAGAAGTAGTTGCAGAATTACAAGGCGCATCTCGTGATACCATTGGTTTCCTTGTAGCACCTCAGAGGAAGGCTTTGCGTTAGTGAGGAAAACGTTTTTTGGCCATAACTCCCCCCAGTTTTGTCCGGTCTTCCCCATATTCCGTTTGCTTTATCTTCTAGGCCGTACGAAGGTGGGTGCCAAGTTTCAGCTTCGTAGCTCAAATCCGAGGGTCAAATTTCACGACCACTACTCCAGTCGACTCTTGAAGAGCCTCAAATCCTGTCTAGGAGTAAAACTACTACGAGATCTGCACAGCAGATCACCCAAAAAGCTTATTTCAGGTTCCCATGCAGATATCCCATAATACCATACACCGTTGGAAAGGTCTCAACGAGATCTATCACGTGACGAGATATGGGCATCCTGTGTTGAGGTGGGCGCCCTGTGCACAGTCTTTTGTCCTTAACATTCCTACGTTTTATTCCCTTGGGACCCCATTCCTCATGCGCCTAGACCCTATTGCCCAACAACTTTTCGCACCAGTTTCGACCCGGGGCGAATCGACTTGTGGACGCCAGAGGCCCAAGAACACCCCTGTTTTGACACGAAAATGGCCCCCCGGACTTTGCTTTACGCTCATCAGACGCGCCCTCCAGAGACCCTCCCCACGGTGCCCTTGGATTGGCCAAATTCCAAATCCCGGGGGAGTTATCCTCGAAAAACTTGTTTTTCTTTTTCGGGCCTAACTCCCCCCGGTTGGGTCCGGGGGACCCGAGACCGCACCAGGAGGATTCCTCAGGAGATGGCCCATCTCGTGGTAAGGTCCGTTTCACTTTTAACGGCCTCTGGAAGACTGTACACACATGAGGAAAAGTGGTTTTTCGGGTTTAACTCCCCTCAGTTTTGAGTGTGGTCTCTCTAAGCCCAAGAAGTAGTTGCAGAATCACAAGGCGCCTCTCGTGATACCATTGGTTTCCTTGTAGCACCTCACAGGATGGCTTTGCGTAAGTAAGAAAAACGCTTTTTGGCCATAACTCCCCCCGGTTTTGTCCGGTCTCCCCCATATTTTCTTGGCCTTACCTTCTAGGCCGTACACAGGTGCGTGCCAAGTTTCAGCTTCGTAGCTCAAATCCAACGGTCAAATTTCACGACCACCTCTCCAGTCGACTCTTGAAGAGCCTCAAATCCTGTGTAGGAGTTAATCTACCACTGGATCTGCACGGCCAAATCATGGAAAAAGCTTATTTCAGGTTGCCATGGAGATATCCCATAATACCATACACCGTTGGAAAGGTCTCAACAAGATCTATCACGTGACGAAATATGGGCATCCTGTGTTAAGGTGGGCACCCTGTGCACAGTCTTTTGTCTTTAACATTCCTACGTTTTATTCCCTTGGGACCCCATTCCTCATGCGCCTAGACCCTATTGCCCAACAACTTTTAGCACCAGTTTCGACCCGGGGCGAATCGACCTGTGGACCTCAGAGGCCAAAGAGCACCCATGTTTTGACACGAAAATGGCCCCCCGGACTTTGCTTTATGCTCATCAGACGCGCCCTCCGAAGACCCTCCTCACGGTGCCCTTGGATTAGCCAAATTCTAAATCCCGGGGGAGTTACCCTCGAAAAACTTGTTTTTCGTTTTTGAGCTTAACTCCCCCCGTTTGGGTCCGGGGGATCCGAGACCGCACCAGGAAGATTCCTCAAGAGATGGCCCATCTCGTGGTAAGGTCCGTTTCACTTTTAATGGCCTCTGGAAGACTGTACACACATGAGGAAAAGTGGTTTTTCGGGTTTAACTCCCCTCAGTTTTGAGTGTGGTCTCTCTAACCCCAAGAGGAAGTTGCAGAATCACAAGGCGCATCTCGTGATACCATTGGTTTCCTTGTAGCACCTCACAGGATGGCTTTGCGTTAGTGAGAAAAACGCGTTTTGGCCATAACTCCCCCCGGTTTTGTCCGGTCTCCCCCATATTCTTTTGGCCTTACCTTCTAGGCCGTACACAGGTGCGTGCCAAGTTTCAGCTTCGTAGCTCAAATCCAACGGTCAAATTTCACGACCATCTCTCCAGTCGACTCCTGAAGAGCCTCAAATCCTGTGTAGGAGTTAATCTCCTACCGGATCTGCACGGCCAAATCATGGAAAAAGCTTATTTCAGGTTGCCATGGAGATATCCCATAATACCATACACCGTTAGAAAGGTCTCAACGAGATCTATCACGTGACGAAATATGGGCATCCTGTGTTGAGGTGGACGCCCTGTGCACAGTTTTTTGTCTTTAACATTCCTACGTTTTATTCCCTTGGGACCCCATTCCTCATGCGCCTAGACCCTATTGCCCAACAACTTTTCGCACCAGTTTCGACCCGGGGCGAATTGACCTGTGGACCTCAGAGGCCAAAGAGCACCCCTGTTTTGACACGAAAATGGCCCCCCGGATTTTGCTTTATGCTCATCAGACGCGCCCTCCGAAGACCCTCCTCAGGGTGCCCTTGGATTGGCCAAATTCCAAATCCCGGGGGAGTTATCCTCGAAAAACTTGTTTTTCGTTTTCGGGCCTAACTCCCCCCGTTTGGGTCCGGGTGACCCGAGACCGCGCCAGGAAGATTCCTCAGGAGATGGCCCATCTCGTGGTAAGGTCCGTTTCACTTTTAACGGCCTCTGGAAGACTGTACACACGTGAGGAAAAGTGGTTTTTAGGGTCTAACTTCCCCCGGTTTTGAGTGTGGTCTCCCTAATCCTAATCATGGCGCATCTCGTGGTACCATTGGTTACTTTCTAGCACGCCCAGGGAAAGTCCTGCATACGTAAGAAAAGTCAGTTTTTGGCGATATTTCCTTCCCGGAAATAGCTACTCCCCCGTAACCCCCAGAAGTTTGAATTTGATGGCAAATCTCGTGGTAGCATTGGTTTCTCTCTAGCACGTCAGGGGAAGGCCCTGTATACGTGAGAGAAGGCAGTTTTTTTTTGGTGATATCTCCCCCCCGGAAATAGCTATTCCCCCCCTAACCCCGAGAAGTTATTGCAGCATTTGATGGCGCATCCATTGGTTTCTCTCTAGCACGTCAGGGGAAGGCCCTGCATGCGTGAGAAAAACCACTTTTTCTCACGAGTTGAGATAGCTTGAAATAAGAGTAAAATATCAATGTCAATTTTTGTGGTAATGACAGAGACCTTAAGATACCTTAAGATAGGTATATATATATCGTCCGCCTGTGAATCATCGTTCTGGTTGGGAAAAGCATGGGCCCAGGATGACCACTTAATTCCCATTCGCTATCTAGATTGGCCATGTAACGAGCATGGTTGCTCTGATAGTGTAGTGGTGATCACATCCAACCGGTAATCAGGGAGACGTGGGTTCAAATCTCGCTCAGGGCATAAAACGTTTTTCTCCCAATGAAAATGTCACCTAGGAGTTGTCCGTCCTTGGTCCCTTCAAACTATATATATATATATTTGTCGCATATTTCCAAGATTTGACTGTAATCAAAGTTAACACAGCGACACTATGCCATGCCCCCTGCTTGTGCAAGGGGAAGAAACGAACCACTTAAATTTTATTTGAGGTGAAAAATGAACGGTCCTTCCGGACATCTCAATGACCTACGTGGTGGCGCAACTCACCAACTTCGCAAAGCTTGAGAGCGGAATTCCCTAGATCAGTTGCATGGGAGGACTTGCACCGGGCCCAAACCCACTTTACGCTGCCGCGCATTGATGCAAACCTTGGAACCCTCCTAAGAGGCCTCTTACCGATCCTGACAAAACGTTCTGGTGAACGGCTATATATTACGCTCGACGCAGACGTTCCTTTCATTGTGGTAACACAAAATTGATCAAGGCTGTTGATAAGCAATTTATAGCGCATGCACAAATCGGTTTTCATCGGAAACAATTTAACAATGGTTGACTGACATATTTAAAGTATCTTTATTTAAAAAAACGCACCGACTGGTGGCGTCACGTAAAGCCGATTATTAAAGGGAGTGCAGACACATTGTATTCATCAGCATGCAATCGATTCAAAAAAGTATGCGCCTTGAATCGAGACTTTAAGTCATCTGATTTATTGTAATACATGTCAAGAGCAGTCACGCTTAAAAACGCTTTTATTTTGTGCGAGGTATTACAACACGTTTCTTGCGTTTTCATTTGTACGGAATTCTCGAATTTCAGAATTGAATTACATCCAGACGAGTGGTGAATTTTCGAGTTTGTGACGATACGCGAGGATCTCTTGTCTCCTCTGGAAAGTCACATCGCTATAAACTTTGAATAGCAATCTGTATACATGTTGAATATCTGTTGGCACAATGTTTAACGTTCCTTCAGCAAACACATACAGATCCTATACCAAAGCAGGGGAACGACAGTTGAAAGTAAGTAATTTTAAAGGGATAGGATAGCTTGAGGAAAGCTTATGCCCTTGTCTAGAAAGGTCACTTAGCATACCAGTGAACAAACTTGTTCAACTTTGTTCTCTGTTTTGGCCCTAACCATGCACAAACCACGCGATTTTTCTAAAAGAAAGCCAATCAATAGTTTCGATTAATTTATTCAAAATTCAGTTGAGAACCGAGGACAACAGATTGTGCATGGTACGTCACGGTCAAGTTAACATGAAGTGCGACAGTACTGTTCTCTCTCCGGGTTTCATAAGCAGTTCATCTATATGAACTATGTTTACACAAACAAACAAACAAAAACAAAACCTTAATTTTTTTTTCCGGCAATTAAGAAAAGCAACCCCAACAACGATAATAACATTTCTGTATTAATATAAAAGGCATTGGGAAAAAAAATAATAACCACGATAATCTAGACTAATGAAACATTTCAGCGGGTTAAGAGATGAGATTTTCCAATAATCTTTATTCTACAGGCTTATTTCTTGACGTGCCTGCAGTTTCAACACTTTGGAGAGGATTGAAATAACAGGTAAGAAAGGTAGAATGTCTGTAGGTGATACATATGATTCAAGTCACCCCATGCAAAACTTAGACAGGAAGAAAGTGCAATACAAGGGAGCTAATGGCGCCATTTTTCCTCTCCCTGTACTCTCTGACTGCTGATCGTTTATTTATTTTGGTAAAGTAAACTGGTAATGAGGAATGGACGCTTTTATGGCCAATTTTAGAAAATTGAGATGTTTTGTAAGTCTTACACGTAAGTCAAATCTCGTTGTTTTGTAAGTCATTACTTAGAGGCCACGACCAAACGAAACATCCGTTCTTAAACGAAGACGACGGAAAGATAAAGCCGAATGTCAACCTTCCAGATTCAACAGAAGTCTAGTAACAAAATCTCATTGCTCTTTAGTTTATTTAGTTACATGCATCTTTTGCTTTCAAAAACACGGCGGACTACTCTATCTCTCTCCGCGAAGTCAATGACAGCAAAACTGCTTCCCGCGAGACGAGGGAAACTCGCGCGAGGTGTTTTCTTGTAAAATGAAACAAACGATAAAAACAAAGAATGCGACGGAAAATGCCGCAAGCACTGTATGTCCCCATTAACTTATCTCCAATTGATTATGGAGTCATTAAACACTCCTAATTTTAAGCATTGAACCATTTTACGACCTTTTACGGGCACCTCATATCAAAACACGATATCATGCGGTGATGTTGAATCATTCGCTGAAAGGTATGTTGTTGTTCATCTCTGTTTTCGCTCTGTATATCTAACGCAGAGAGAGATATGCCTTTCGCATGATTTAGTGTGAATACTTAGCATAGCATGTAAAGACAAACTTATTAGACTTATTGTGTAGCGTGGAGAACTTAGGATTCAATCATCACAATCAAATGACCCTTGTAAAACTAAAAAGAGAAAGATTTTTCCCTATGAAGCGATCGAAAGAAATACTTGCTATCTGAATTCTTTATCTGCATGCACTGATGCATGCCGTATAAATTAAAATGGTTAAAATGGCGCAAAACTCATCATTGAAATGGCGTTGTATCTGCTCAACGGTTTTGAACATTTTCCTCTGAATTAAACATTCAGGGGCAAATGTTCAAAACCGTTATGAAAATTGCCATAAGATCATGTGGATGAAATGTAGCAAGTATTTTCATGACTGTTTGAAAGCACCGTTTTGTGCTAATACCTCATGCCGGATGCAAAGGTCTGCAAAGGGTCATTGCTGCAGCTCGGCGTAAACAGAATTGTCTCGGCGTAGACAGAATTCTCTCGGCGCCGTTCTCATTTTTGCTAGACAATTATTAGCTGCCTATTTGTTTTTTTTGGGAACTAGAATTCTTTTCGATGGAACGGTTACGACTGAATTTACTGACATACAAAATTAAAGAAAAATAGTTAGCACGTGATAGACAAAACAAAGGGAGAAGATCGTTTTCGTGTAGACAAGCCGCCTAAGATGCCAACTTAATGCCCAGTTTTAAGGTCCCAATTGAAGTAAAAGTCAAGGTACTCATGCAAATGCAATACACAAAGAATCTTAACCCCAAGAGATTTGATTTGGGTACAACATTGCGTTAGCCGAATTGGTCTTTTGTCTTCTGAAAGTAAACTTCTCAAATAACATGAAGTTAAAGGTTCTCATCAGCTGACGACCAAGAAATGGTATGGTTGCCCATGATTTTGCTGCAAACTATCTTAGAGAGGTCCGTGAAAAGTAAAAGAAAGAAGAGGACATTCATTGCGTGTTGGTGTCATTTGACTCTTAAAAACGCCTTTGTAAGATGTAGTTGAAATCTAATATAGTGGGCTTGTGGCAGTAGTTCTTCGAATATTTAAAAACGTAAACCCCATGATATTGGTGGCAACTTTATTACTACTTTGGTTTTTAGTGTTAATTTTCATTTATCGATTCTGTTTCTCCACAGGTAACTGAAAGGCTACCCTGCCGTGGTAAAAATATAGACCCTCTCCCAGACTGATGTGAACCTTTTGGCATACTGATATGATGTGAGTCCCCACTAAGTTATCTGCGACCGTAGGGTCATTTTACTCTTATCGGAATGTTTATTCAGATGTGCACAACAACGTGGTAATACGAAATGCAATTGTCATCCCAGGCAATTTTCTTAATGTTAGTTTTCAGTAAATGGGTTCTACTAAAGGTTTTGGCTTTAAAGCGAAAATTGGACCAAACAAAAATATCCTCTACCTCTATATAGGACGGACGCAAGGAGACAATTAGGCAAAAAAATTCTGAGCTGTCTAGATTTAACACTTTTGACAAATTCTCATTGCGCATTTTTTCTATTTTTTTTTTCAAAAATAATGTTCTCTCTCGGCAGAGTCATTAGACCATATCCGACCTACTTCCCGCCAAAATCATGACGAAAAAAATGCGCGCGAAATATTGTCTTGTGGCGTCTACAATAGTGAAAACGGGAGTATCTGACAAACATCTGCCAAAAAAGTAATTAAGCGGGAAAGAGTTTTCGGGAATCTTTTGAAAAAGCGATATGATGTGTGTACCCATTAACTTACTGCAAATAGAGTCGTGATTATGGGGTCTCAGTTACACTCCTCGTAGCCTGAGGCTAATAGATTCAACTTGCGAAAACGTCATGCCAAAGTAATGTTCTAGACAAAGTATGGCCATATTGTACCTTTTTTTCAACTTGATCCATATGACTGCGTAAAGGATAAGCTAGCAAACTCGATATAATGTCATTACAAACTCTTATGAAAAGTCAGTGTTTGAACGTTTAAATTTCTCGCACTATCAGTGAGTGCGGGGGTTGTTTTGCTAAGCGGTTAACAATATTTATTGCTGCACGGCTGTCTTTGAAAGAAAACGACTTAAATAAGAGAAAAACGGTAGCATAAACGAACTTAAAGAAGATGCCTACTATTCAGCAAACTAATCTTAAAAGGGTCAGTTAAGGTTAAAAGAAAGAAAAAAGTCTTTTATTACCTATTGTCACTAGTTTTTGTTTGACATCTGAAAATGCTGTATTAAGATACGTACTTTTTCCTCCTATTTGACAAGTCTATGGAGTCATTGTATTATTGTGAATTAGCCGCAGCATCGTAGTGCTGAGAAAAATGCTATTCTCGGTTTGAAACAACTGTGCTTCGATAGGTCGTTGGAGAACAAAACTTTCTTTGATAATGTGCCTTTTAGTTTGTTCCTCGCAGTTGGTTACTTTTATTTTGAGACCAAACATCATGTAAAACAGGTTCTTTTCTTTGGTGGGGAAACGAGAAACTGGCACGATTATCAAGGACGTGAAAAACGTGTTGCTTTATTTAAGAATCCAAAAATCCATTAAGGTAAGTACAAATGTTGTTGTTTTAGAATATCAAAAGATCAAGTTGTCGTCTCAAGATACTGAGTTCCATTCCCTTTTTGAAGTATGATAAGGGTTCCTTGAATGGGTATTGCAGTGCTTTGATAAGTCGTTTCAGAAAGAAAGTTCCATTGATAATTTGCTGCCTCACTTGTAATACACAGTTGCTTTTTTAGATCTTTAGACCAAAAATTCAAACAGATACTTTTCTTTGGTGGGACCTGAGAATCTGACAGCATTAGCAACTCTTAAATCTACGTGATAAGACTGTCACTTAAATGGCCTTATACGTGAATGAATTTCGTAGCTACTTGTCTGAAGATAAATGGATACCTTGCCTCAAAGCATCATACTTCACGTTTTCTCATATTTACCCTACAAATTTGTTCGAAGAACCGCTTCTCTAGTGTGCAAGGCTTGGCTGCAAATTTCTTACGACAAAACTCTGATTAAGTACGCAAGAAATCATGAATTCTCCGTTGTAAAAGCACAGAACACATCAAAGGAGACAGTGGATAACTTTCTCATAGCAGTCCAATGGAGGCCTAGTCTATTCCGCTCTATTGATTTAAGTGGCGCAAAAACAACCTGGGCAACATTCTGCAAAATAGTGGAAAACTGTGCTGGACTGACAGTTCTTAACATGGCAAAAATGAAAGGTGAACTTTGTAAATATCCAGTTATTCGAGCTGTTAACATTGCGGAGCTCAACTTGAGCCAAACAATGTTGGATGACAGCCATCTAGTTTTTGTTACCGGAAGCATACCCTCGTTAGGAATATTAAACGTAGGCGGCTGTGAAAATTTGACTTACAGAGGAATTACAATGCCTCTTTTTCGTCCTTGCGTTTTCTTAGACTAGCTTTTTGTAAGGTGGGTCTTGAGTCCATCATTTGTGCCATTCAAAAGCACGAGATTTTCGCGATGTGCGTGGAGGGAATATCACTAAGCAAAGAGGACATCGCACGTTTGGTTGATCTCTTTCCAGACATAGCCGAGGTTGGTGTTCCCTCTTTATGTGGTTTGCCACGAGGAGCTGTTTCTTACCGAGCACTGGCGTCTCTTTGCTTTTATTGCCGCTCATCACCCCAGTCTACAGTATTGACCGTCAAAGAAAGTATTGATGGAAGCTGGATGGAACTTTAAAAAAACTACTAAAAGAACTGGTATTGCTAACCTAACCTTGAAAAGCTTCGAATTTAGAAGGAACACCGACGGCAACGAGAACGTCATGAATTTCGCTACCGTCAAAGTATTTGATCTTTTTGTTTTGATTCATAAACGGTGCCCTTTACTTCAGCTATGCGTTTTTCCCTCTGATGTCAAAATGTCCATTTTTCTTACTTTTTCATCGCATTTGCCACCCTTTTTCTTGCCCAGTGTTATGATCTGAAAAAAACTTTTCAATGGTGGGTATCCGTAGACATTGAAAATGTCAATTCTCGTAAAATCTATTGTCATGTTGTCCCTGGATATCTTATTGTATTGAACTGATTGATTTCATCTTCGCATGCTAATTTAAACTACAAGTTAATTTACGATCTTCACGACATAACTATAAAGAAAATTCCAAGACTTTCCAAACCTGAGTAAAACGAAATCACGAATAACACGTTTCCCCAATAGTAAAAATCACTCAATTGCGAGGACATTTTACGAAGGACTCAAAAATGTCCCCAGATTCTGAACAGACCCCACAGTTCCCCAAGACTGTGCATAGGTGAACCTATATGGCTTTTACGGGTCAAAACTTGCGTCAGTTAAACACAATAAGATATGCAGGCGCCATTTTCTTGGTTGTATGAATCGTGCCACTCTGGTTTAGGGGCCGACCATTTAACTCTTGAGAGGGGAGGGTGGGTGGGTGATTTCTGGTCAGCAATTTTTTTTTTCTAGCAAACTGAGATATGTCCAGGTGTGTCCTAATTAGACGCACGCGGATTTCAATAAGCGTCACGAAGTGTCCCCTTGCTCTTCTAGCCAACTTCAACATCACTTGTGTCTCAGAATACAAACAATTTATGTCACAAAGTGTCCCCCAAAGGCTGCTCTTTAAGTGAAGATTAACTGCTGCATTTACCCAAAGCTAAAAATAACGCTAACCTTTACCCTTACCTTATTGTTGAAAATAGGTAGCAAATGCTTAGACTTAAATTGGGACACTTTTTTTTCCCACCTAAATGCTCTGCAGGATATATTTTTTTCTCTCCTCATTTCTCTGCAGGCTTTTTTTTCCTTAAAAAAGTGTCGTGTTTACATTTACAGAGTGTATTTACATTTACATTGTGGTTATTGCAGTAATAGTTCTAATATATGGAGCTGCAAAACCTTAAAATCAAAGCTATACAAAATCATTCTTGTATAGCGACATGTTTTCGGAATGTCATTCTTTAGAATCATTTAATATTACCTAATAACAATATTCTCATGTTATAAAGTGATGCTCCAAAGGTAGATTTGAAAATGTTTAGCTTCTTAATTAAAAAAAAGGTAAAAATAGCAAAAAGCAGTTCAGAAATGCTCATAGCATGGTAATTACTACTAGAAGCATTAGTTACAATTTAAAAGTGGACTGAAATCTCCAAAACAAATGTGAAAGCAGAATTAAAGTTAGTTGATCATGGTCTAATTTGAAAAATAGCTCTAGTATTGCAAAAACCGTATAATTATTTCAATAGAAAGTAATTACTTGAAAATGCTTCAGTTGAAAAGATTAAAAACGAACAAATTATTTTTCTATGTCTAATAAGACTTGATTCTTCAAATAGAAAAATTTACCTCCATTACTGCTTGTGAGTTTGGATACAGTGCGAGCCAGCAAGCCAGAAATCCCTGATCCCATTATAAGGGTAAACCGCAAGCTACCTAAGCCAACTGTAGGCTAACCAGAGTGTTATTTAGACCAATCAATGTCACTTTGTTATTTTATGACTTGGTGCCATGTGAACTGAGCAAGCAAGAAATCCCTTATCCCATTATAAGGGCAAACCGCAAGCTACCTAAGCTAACTGTAGGCTAACCAGAGTGTTATTTAGGCCAATCAATGTCACTTTGTTATTTTAATAGGCTAACCAGAGTAGCTTGCTGGCTTGCAGATTATCTGAAATGGTTGCAGTTTTGCTGGGATTTCGTAAAGCCCCCCAGGAATGATGAAATAGCTTTGCAACATTTTTTTTTTCTTGCTTGCAGCAGTGCAAGAATTTTTTTCTATTTCATTTGTGATGCCTGCATTTTTTTTCTTCCAACAAGCCCTTGCAGGAAATTTTTTTTCAAAGTCACCCACCCCCCTTCCTCCCCCCCTCAAGAGTTAAATGGTCGGCCCCTTTGTTGGCGTCTGTGCTTCGTGGGTGAACTATATCGCTTTGAACCAAAATATCCCTTAGTATTAAGCGTTATTAACAGGGAATTGAGTGGCATAATCCGTTCCAAATTTCATTTATTCTGCTTGCCGGACCTGGTTTCAAGGATGGTGGAGTTTAGTTTTTAGATCTTATTTATGTGATCGATAATCGTACTAATTAGTTCTCTGTATCTCATAGAAGTAAAGGGCCCGTTGATGTGAAGCGATAAAGCTGCAGGCTTATACCTAAGGTCGCGGTTATTATCTGTTTTCTTTCCTGAAATTTTGGTTCCGTATAAGGAAAGTAGTGTTATAGCCTCGTAACAATGCATCAACCTGAATTGCCAGGACAATTATTTTTTTAAAAAACGCGTTCTCCCGCGATTATCAGTTTATTTCTTGATCTCTAGTTAACAAATATCCGATCAAATTCTTGCAGCCTCGCTATTGTCTCACACAAAAAGTGCAATCCTTGCAAATGTTGTCACCGGTGATCGACCTTAATAACAGCTCGTTTTACATGTACAGGTTGTAATTTATAATTGTCGTTGCATCCAGTTTTTGGCATACTAACTCTGCTTCCAAGAATGATTCTTCTTCCTTTTTCGTTAGCTCGAGGGGTCTTTTTAAATCCTTATGAAATTGTATATTATCCAAACACATATAACCTCTCTCAAATCTCCACTACTGCTTAGGAAGCAACCATTTGAGCGGTGAAGCTCACTGATCATGGTTTAATTAGGTGACTGTGGTGGAGATTACTGCTTGTGGCTTGTCAGGCTATTCTTGGGTTGCACGTGACGTCACAAAAAGAAACTACAAAACTAAAGAGCCTTTTGAGTTTTTGTCTTGATCAGCTATAAGAGTTTTTAAAAATATATCTGTTTGCATGTTTTCAGCTCGGTACCGTGCTTCGTTTCGAAAATAGAGCAGTTTGAATTTCAGACTTTTTCACAGTGCGTGACATATTGACAGCTTTCGAAAACATGCCAGTTGCATAAAAACATCTATTTCCCTCGTGTTTTTGTGGCCTAAACAGCCAATATACTAGGAGACGTGTCTATACGAATGTTTTCTAGCTCATTATTGTGCAGAAAGTGTTAAAGACAGCCAAACTCCAGATGTTTCTACAGGTTTCCGGCCGCTGTGTTGGTGTACTTCAGCAGTACACCAACATGGCGCCTCCGTACTAAACTCTACAAATTTGAGTAATAAATTTCGCCGAATAACTCAAGTACGGAACAACGCACAGCACTGAGACTTGGACCCGTTGTTTATTTATTCCTCTTCTATAACATTTCCATTTCTTGACTCAATTTCGTAAGTGGTAAGCGATTTATGTTTTCACTTGCGCGACATGCAACCCAAGAATATAATTTAAGTTCTCGCTCTAGCTAGTTATCTTGGCTCAGATATTTCCTTTGCCAATCTTCCCAAAGTGTTGGCGGGAAATCTCTCTCGACGGGGAGCGTGACTTACATGGCCTTGTCATGTTGCCTTAGCTGCTGCGTTTACACAAATCTATCGGTCGATGAAGTTCAACGTCTGAGTGAAGCCAGCCAAACCTTTGAGACCTCTGTAACCTGAAACCTCTGTACCTCTGAGATGGCGGGAAGGAAAAGTTGTTTACAATTTGTGAGTAAAAGTTGAAACCTTGAAAAGTTATAGTATTTACTATTCTCCACTTGATAGAGTATTATTAGTATGGGTTATCAATTGGTGAATAACAGTAATTTAACTGAATGCAGTGCAATTTGGTCTGAAATCATAAGTGTGATTTCAAAATCAAACGAGCGCTAAGCGCGAATTCGATTTGAAATCACAAGTATGATCTCAGACCAAAATTGCACGACACATAGTTCCATTACCACTTTATTACATCCATTTAGATATCACACAATAATTATTTAATCGCTAAAATACAGGATTTTAGACAGTGCCAAAATTTTATTGATCCAGTCGGGAACAAAAGTTGCAAAATTGGCCACACAATGATTTTCTTTGTCTTTCATTTTCCTGCAATTTGATTGGTTACCTTAAACAAGCCTTGAAATCTGATTGGTTGTTTTGTTTTAGTGGCCCATTCTCATTGGCTGGGGAAATGGAGCGATGCAGAGCAAAAAAAATCCGATTTGGGAATAAATCGCACTGCTGAGAGCCAATCACATTGCAAGGTGCACCAGTGATTTCTAAATGGGTGTAATAAAGAGTGAAATTAGGAAATAATTTCTCGCGCGTTTTGTCCAAAATCAAATACTGAATTTCCAGAGCCTTCAGGCGAGGGAAATAATTTGACTTTGGAGAAAACGCAAGTGAAATTATTCCCTAATTTCACGAGTACACCATTTGATTAACTATTAACATCATAGGTTACAAATTACGTTCGTAAGACGCGGGTTTTTTTCAAACCTGGACGCCATTTTGGCACTGTAGCAAATATTGCCACAGCAACAGTAATTTCACATGTGAAATTATAAATTAACGCTGAAAATTTGCGCCAAAATTAAGGAGTAATTTGTCACCCACGTTATTTTAGGTACAATTTGCTCAATTTTTTGGTCAACTAGTACTCGGATACAACAGCCGTAACCACCGAACTCACTTTTAATCCTTTTCTCAACGAAAAAGTTGCGCAGTTGATAATTAGGAATATATGTCACATCGCCAATCGTCATTAAATCTGATCTTTTACAAGTTTTTGCTTTAGAAGAGAATGACAAAACCAACAACAGAATGGGCACAAACAGACGATAATACCGAACTTTTCAGCTTTCAGATGGAAATTGTGAAAACAAATTTTGACACTAAAAAAGTGCTGATATCGTCTTTTCATAATCTTCTTTAGCTAAAGCTGTTTCGTTTCGCTTGCTGGCATGAAGATGAATGGTGGTTTCTGAAGCGTTCTTTAAAATTAGTTGCTAGTCCAACGTATGATTCAGTCGTTGTGTCAGTGGAGGTGACAATGTCTTGATAGATACATTAGTTTGGAGGCATTTACCATCAAGCGGACATTCTGGTTTTCTTTCGCAGTTACATGTGTCATGCTGTTCTCCAGGTGTTTGGGTGGTGTATGCTGAAAGAACTCTTTTGTTGTGGGATCCAATTATTGTTTTCATGTTTGGCATGCAAGATTAGCTCAGTTTCAGTGTGTGCCAATTGAAGATCTTGTTCAATGGATGGTTCTTGGGGAAGCATTTGTCAACGATGAGAACCGGAAACTTCTTTCCCAGGTTTGATCCTTTGCTGCCATCTTGTATGTTAAACTCGTCCCAGTCTTCCCCTTACTGCGATTCCAAAATGGTGGCCTCGCACCAACGTTCGTCGCGAATTTTTCCACTGTTCTTGACCTACACTACAACCTTCAGTTGAGACAGCATAACTAGCGATGAGTTGAACCAAATTGCGGCTTAGAACCGAGTATTTTGATGAGATTTTCAGTTTGTGACGTAAATGCCATCAATTTTGAAAGTTAAAGGTGCGTCTTACAACCGAGTGCGCCTCGTATCCGAAAAACGTCGGTAAGTAATACAAACTGGCAATAATTATTATTTATAATGCGCCGATCAAATCGAAACTTAACAAAAAATGTCTTCAAAAGTTGGAGACAGACAGACAAATCTGACGACAGGGTAGGGCATTTGGATACTACTTTGGTCCAAGGGGGCGGGAATTTGAACAGTCCAATCTTCAAAAGTTTAAATGCCCGTGGTTTGCCCGGAAAAAGGGGGGAGGGGATGTTGAAGTTTCCAGTTGATCGGCGCTTAACTGGAAAGGAACAAAACCTAACAAAGACAAAAAAAAAAAAAAAAAAAAAGAAGCAAAAGAGCGTTCGTGTGCTATATTTATTAGCTAACACCAGTTGAAACATGATCAGTAAGTTTACTGTTTTCTGGTGTTTTTCAATTTAGGCCAGTTACTACTACAGAGAAGCCTATTGGATGACACAATAGTTATTATTTATACCTAATCCGCACGGCCTTAACAAAAGGCATGAACTCCACTCCAAAAATCGCATTAACCACGGCAACTTAAATTAGACCTTTTCACATGTTAGAGTGGTTTTCAATTGAGTGTCGAAAGTAATTAGATAATTACTTTGGTTTTGCATTACTTCACTCAGTGATTGGTTCAAAGTTCTTGCGCCACTTTTTCAACCAATCAGAAGTGAAACCAAAACCAATCGTGGCTCGCGCGTGGACATTTTCCCGCGCTTTGTGTCGGTTACGTGTAATTACTCCAATTCTTGATTGGTTTACCGGATTGTCTCCGTCCTTTCTGATTGGCTAAAGTAATTACTTTGGTTTTGGTTTTACGACACTCAATTGAAAATCGCTCTATTGCTTGTAAATGAATATTATTGTTACTTGTCCAGCTCTTATTTTATTTGTTATTTTGTTGTAAATAGTCTCAATTGTTATGTGATCATGACCTATTGCATAACTATTGTCACTTCAACTTGCTGTTTCACATATAATTGTTATTAATTTTTATTTTGTTTCTAATGTATACCTGCTTAATTATACGCCAATGGCTCAGTGTTTGAATTGTAGATTAGGTAATCTGTTGCATGATGTAAACACATTGCACCTTAATATTTGTCATTACATGATATGTTTTACCTTGATAAGTCTGTGTGAAAGCATGTTATAAGAGAATTGAATTTAATTTAATGCTTTTACTGATTGTTCATCAGGATATGATATAGATGGTTTTCACCTGACGTCACAGCAGCCATGTTGGTACACAGAACGATAGGGAAAAAAGTCTTTTGGGAATTTGACTCTATTATAATGCAGAACATCAGTGAGCCATAATTTGCTATTTTTTTTTGCACCAATATGACCGTCTCATCATGTGATTAAAAACCATCTGTGGCCTGCACTTTACAACTTTACAGAGCACTGACAAGAAGCTAATTCCTCTAGCAACTCTTGTTCACCTTTTGTGCACTCCAATCAAACTTCTTATGTGCTCTGAGCTCCTTAAGTACTGCAATATTATCTTGCATTCAATTTGACCAATTTGATTTGATATGTTAGGAAGAGGCTTATTTACCACAAAACCATTCATGAAAGGAGATTTTTCTTCCTGAGCATAAAGGGGAACTAATCTCACATAAGGATGGAGAAACAAGAGAAGAATTATGTGATCCATCTCTCGGAAGTTTCCTTTATTACTTTAGGGATGGTGCAAAGTGTTATTGGTAAGTTTATCCAAAAGATTGAATTATTAATAAAATTAATTGTGTATTTCAATCCGTAATTTTCCGAAAAAAAAATAAATGAATAAATAAATGATTATCTTAAATTGCACTTCCTCTCCTACGTGTACATTGCCCTCTCATGTCATAAAATTTGTTACAGACAGCTGTAGGGGATGAAGGAATGCTTGGAAGAAAGATTACCGTAGTATTTCATGACCAACAGAAGGTCATATACATGTAAAACATTGTGATAGGTGGAACAGAGAAATGGTGTTTACTTGGCGAGGTTGTATTCCTATAGTCAGAACTGAAATTGGCTGGAGCGTCCATCCTCCACACTACAGTGAAGGCAATGAAGTCAACCTTTTATTTTATTTTTCAAAAACTTCCTAGTTGAGATATGATCTGCTTTGATTGGCTCCTTCAGCTGTGGGAATGTGGTATCTCCCCTGGGAAGTATTCTAAAAATAAATCTTCTCCGGGAAGGGACTCAAGAAATTAAAGGGCATGGAGACTCCTACTTGGGGCTCTTGGTGTTAAGTAGTCTCTCTGGGTTTGTTCATGGAGAATTTTTCTGCAAGCAATTTTTTCTGACTGATTTTGTGAACCCACTGACTCCTGAACCACCAGTCTGAAATTGACGAGTAAAATCGTCTGGCATTAAGTCTCACTCCCACGGGTCAATAGGTTAACTATGCTATAGCATTTGACCTTTTTCCCATATGCGGCTGGTTTTGGTGAGTTAATGTGTCAATCACTTACCAAGCATCATTTTTTATCAACGTTTTTGTCACATTTTGCAGGGGTTTCATAAAGAAAGGTCATATATTCATTGGAAGGGAATGGGACACCCAAGAATGGAAGCAGAATATTGCAGAGGGGACCCTTAAAGCAATACAATGGAATTTGATTGTGGGATTTTTATCCTGAAGGTGGGGTCTAAACCAATGTATAATGTAAGAAAAATTGAGGGCTAGTTATCTACTCATCACACACTCCAAGGAACAACCAAATGAATACAGTCAAGCCACATCATGACATGTATGTCATGCGCGACCAGTTGTTTTGAAATTTGAACAGAGTATTCAAATCTGCGTGCCAGTTTTGAACTTTGCTTTCGACATTCCGAATTCCTTTAGTGCTCTCGCCGCAATTTCTTCGGCCCTCTCTTTCAGGAATTTCTGGATCCGCCCCTGGGTCGTATCAGTTGACCCTGAGATGGGAAGGCAACAAAAGTTGGTGATGAAATCAACGATTCCAGGAATCCATAACCCGACGATTCTTCGCTCTTTGTTTGACTTTGATAAAGTATAAATGAAGTTCATTGTTGTTATATCCTAACTCTACAATTCTTCTCTTTCACATTTTGTTTTGTAACTTCAAAACTTCCGTGGTCGTTGATTTTTTTATGATGTTAACGACCTGTCATAAAGTTCGAGTTAGTTTAGACGGTACGATTACTTGGGCGCTCGCCATTGCAACAATTCGCATGTGAAAACGTCCAGGCGACCCGGACGTGAACACATGTTACAAATTTGACAGGCAGCTTTTCATTTTCTAACGAACCAAGCTCTGATTGGCAGTAACTTGGACAGATGATTACAACATGTCGTCTTTCAACGCGTCCCTCATCTCAGTTCATGTCAACTACAAATGAGTCAAGAGAGGTCAAGTACGAAACACAGCAATGGTAGATTATGTCAGTACATGACAATGACAGAAGACCTTTTTCGAACCATCTTGACAGACAAATTACATGTATTCGTGAAGGGTTGACTGATGTTCACGACATTATAAAGGCAGAAATCTTGATTCACGCACTAAAACTTTAAAGGATCACGCGTCACGGTTAATATATTATTCACGAATCACAGCTGTATTTCTTCAGTTTTCCCGATTCACGGTTTTTTTGGCATCAACTCACGGATTACGCGAAACCCCTTCCAGACCTTGTTGACTGTAAATCAGTCAACATTATGAAACACAGTTTCACAAAATTTATCAAAATTTGCACATGAATGGTTCAAGTACATGTATAAGGGATTCAGGCGTTATTTTTATTGACATATGCAGCATGAGAGTTACTACTTACTTGAAACTTTCACAAATGATTGCGGAACTTGAACTTCCCTGCCAGCAGAGGTGTCTTCTTGTTGTGTCCACTGCGCTGATGAGTACAGGAAAAGAGACCTCTGCCGCAGGTTGAAACTCACTGTGTTGCGCCGCGGTTATCCTCACGTTAAACTTTGTCTTGTGCGGGCTCACTTAACAACAGCGGAATTACTGAAGGAATGCGTGGGTCACAGTGGGCTCAAGTCACAGTCAGCAAACATATCATGGGGCATGCATTTTGAACAATGCCATCTAAGGTCGTGGACGATGGTTGGATGAAAGTGAGTTTCGACCCATGGCATGCAGAGGTCTCTTTCCCATACTCGTCAGCCCAGTGAATGCAAAGGAAAAGAGGCATCTGCTAGCACGGAACAACTGAACCTTGCATGATTTTGCTTTTGCTCATAGTTTGTGGACTATGTTGTCTTTGGCAAGGGTTTATCCTTCAGTGAAATTTTTAAGACACTGTGATTTTGACACTTTGATTGCAATCCCAATCCACTGATTTTTATACACAAAATCTGCATAAAACATACATGTAACCTCTGGCTGTTATGAAACTATTTTTGCTGTCTTTGCAGGATGAAGGGCAATTGAAAGTATGACACTGAGGTAAGGTAATTGTTTTTGCAAACGTTGGCCGTGGGGCACTTATATTTCAACAGAACTTACTATTGGACCCGTAGCCCACAAGGGCTACGGGTCAATAGCCCATGAGGCGAAGCCGAATGGGCTATTGACCCATGGCCCTTGAGGGCGAAGGGTCTAATTGTTTTAGTATCACCCAACTAGTCGGACAGAAAAGGCAATAATAAAGTTAGCAAATGCAAGTTAAAGAAATATTTATTTGAGAACAAAACGAAAGAAAGCATAACGCTTTTGAAGTCTTTTCGCTACTTGAGGACTGTCAATAATAGTTCTCTAGTAGCATAGCCAATCAAAATGCAGGAATTGCATTAGACCACTAGTTGGGTCCTGTCTGACCTTGTAGCTCAGTCGGTAGAGCAGCGGTGATCTAACCCGAAGGTCGTGGGTTCAATTCCCACCCTGGTCAGACATTTTCTCTGTCCTTGTGTGGGCCCCCGGGTGTGGGCCCAATTCCATTGGTAGGGCTAACGCTCACGTGGTTTGCATGGGTAGAAAATAGCACTTCACATTATCTTCCAACAGTTAATTTGGAAGGTAATGACGTTGACAACAGCGTAAACAGAGCAGTTAAAGACACCTTGTCCGGTGTGGATAATTGACATTTTTGGTGTGATGGTTCCTGATTTTCATTCTGCCTACTAAACCATCTGTCAAGACATTGACAAGTACCAGATTATCTTTTTTTTTTTTGAGCTCACCTGAGCCGGAATGTTTCTTTTGCCTGTTGTTTACAGTTTAATGCCAAGCCTTTGTTACCTTGATTGTTTTACACATAGATGATCTCAACCATGATGCAAAATCTTTCAGAATGTGGGCACGTTATTGTCTTTCAGTCTTTCTTTTCATGTTGCTATTGTGATGGTTTCATCATCATCATCTCTTTCTTTACGGTCGGAGTTTAGAGTAGCTACATGTCATATTTCCGAAATTTTACTCTACCAGCCATGATATTCTTCAAAGGACAGACCACAACGCCGGTAACTCCATGCCCTACTCTTTGCGAATAGTGTGTGGATTCTTTTTTGTCCCAGAGGGTTGTGAAGAAGAGTTCTGAGACAGGGCCTACGGTTTGTCGTCCTAGAAAGTATAACCATTTGCAGATGTCATTACGACGGTAGCGCTTTCTCCTCAGTTACTCTAATAACCGAGTGTTGGTCTGGCGGTGGTTCGAGCCTTCACGCGTGGAAGTCCGATACTCAACGAACTGAGCCATTAGACTTAACTATTAGAGTGTAGTGTGAGCGTTAGCCCTACTCATGGAAATGGGCCCACATAAGGACAGAGAAAAACTCTGGCCAGGGTGGGAATTGTTCCCTTCCTTGCAACTGAGCCATTAGCCTGCGTAGCAAGCGTTTCCGTGGGGGGATATGGAAGACTTTTAATGTGTTGGCCGCGCGAAAAGTGGGGCGAGACAAGAAGGAAAGGCTTGCAGACAGTCAACACTCATGGTCATCCATCAAAATGACATTGGACAATTCGTAACAATTACACGACCTAGTATCCCATCTTATTACGACAAGGTTACCTCTGTAAAGAGAATGAAAACATGCAGAATTGGAGCTTTAGTTCAACAAGAAATAGCGTTTCTAAGCTAAGCCGCGCTGATCTACGGTATTTAGGTCTAAAAACCCCTTTGAAGACGGTTAGCGTTCAATTGTTTTGCTGGGTACCACTATGTCAATACTCTAAAAAATTCGACTTTCCGGGAGCTTGTCTCGTTACTCTAGTGGATATCGGAAACTGCAAGGAGAAGCCATCGATCCGGGTGCAACTCTTTGCCTCGCCTATTGTGAATCTTCTCTGCTTGTTTAAAATGTTTGTGTCGTTGAAGTAGATTTGAGGTCTAAAGTAGATTGTACGTCGTGTAAGTTGAATAGAAGGGAAATGTCAGTTTGAGGGATGGCCATGAGTGCTGACCGCAGACAAACCCCTGCATTTTGAAAACCGCATGTCATAAATTGACCAAGAAAATGTTGGTCTTTCATAGCGAAACTGAACTTTGGGCAAGAGAATCTAAAGCAATTTGACAAGGTAAATAACGATAATGTTGACCAATATTAGTAAATAGATACTCTTCCTGAAGGCGGCTTCCAAGCCCAACTATGGAAATGTTGTCGTAAAAATTTCCCGCGGCGATAAGATTTTAATGTTTAAATTTGGTAAGGCAAATATTCTAAATGCTGTGAACAAAAGTGCTTCTAGTAAATTTCAGAGTACCTGAAATCCGAACGAATGTTGTTGTAAAACAAGCCCGCCGAAATTACTAGCTTTTCCAACACAATTTTCTGTCCAGTGATAATAACACCTTGTTGTTGGTGCTTGTGTATTTAACGTTTTCCAGAAAGTGATGTTAAAATTGAAGGAACAGCTACAAATAGTCTATCGCACTTGCTTCTGCAATAATGTGAAGGCTTCGAAATCCCGAAGCGTTGGCATTGAAAATGCACTACAGGAGCTCCACAGCCGTGCAAAACACAAGGATCTCGTAAGATTTAATCATTTAGGAGCCTGTTTACTAGCCAGCCGATGAGCCGAAATCCCCATTAATTGAAGGCCTTCTTGATTTGATCGTTCGCAATACTTTTGAGAGGACTAATTAAGTCTTAATAGGCCACTTTCGTATTCTAACGGTTGGACTGGATCTAGCATGAAGTGGAGGCTTATGCGGGCAAATTAATTTGCATTTGAAA
>NC_090891.1:5507118-5509618 GCF_036669925.1 Montipora capricornis | reverse complement strand
GAACTTACGGTGACCTAGCTGGCCTTTTGTGGGATGTAGAGGCTGAAGACCACTTTATTCCTTTCGCCATCTTTTTTGCGGGAAGTATCTCGTTCGCGATGTAACATTAAGATGTATAAATCATTAGAAGGGATTTTTCAGAAAAGATCGCCACCCGAAAATAATGGAGAGGGAACGGAGCATCAAGAAAATCATTGCATGTTATGTTGAGTTATTTGGAGTGCATGGTCTTTCAGGAACATGCGATGGGTAAAAGATATTGTTAATATAAATGGTCAAAGACATGGAAATAGTAGTAGTTCCCATATTTTTATCGCAGATCATCCTTAGTTTGTTACACTTATGACACACAATTTTCAATATTTAGTACTTAGTATTTATAAATTCAAGCACAGATTTTTAGGTAGTTGACTTTAGGTAGTTCACAACTGCAACGCTTAATGGACGTTCGGTGCCTGGGATATGTCCAGGGCTTCTACGTGGAGGCCGGCCAGCTAGCCAACCCCTCAACCGGAGTAACACTCCAATGGCCAGCAATCCCGGTAATACACCTTATTCCAAAATGGCCACCATTTGAGTATTCTTTTGTTTGCCTGCAATTAGCACTTGTTGCCTCGTTCTTAAGCTGAAATTGTAAACGTATTTGACCTTAACGAGGCAACAAGGGCTCATTTGCCAATTCATTATTAAAACAAAAAGGTCCACTTCTTGTAAAATAGAAAACAAGAAAAAACTCGCTTGAAGAATAGCTAGCAGACCTGGCGCCGTTATCATCCTATAGAAAAATAAAAATAAAAACAAAAACACGCAACTCGCGTAATTTAAAACGTGATGTTTTCTCACTTCTGGAAGAGTTTGTCAGCTTGACGAGGTTTGAAGAGAATTTACTCCATCGAATGTCGGCAGACTTGAGATTACAGTGGTAGTTAATCGACCCGATCGCAACGTTCATGACATTCACAAAAATAACTGTGTTGTGATTTCCGTAAATTATAGTATTTTTGACCTCAACGGGAGTAAAATGTAAGCATCGAAGGAACGAACCCATTCGAATTCAGAGGTTATTTTTCCATGCTTGAATAAAATGTTACTCTGAAACAGTCATTTACGATTTATAAAAATTTTCTGGTCTACAAAGCGAAACAGTGTGTTTTCGTACATGTGCGTTAACTGCGTGTTGATTATATTGCAAATTGCAATCGGGGGCCGACGGCAGCGTTTCACAAACTTCATGACAATTTGTACAGAAGCGCGGGTGGTAGAAGAGAGTTCTACACAAGGAAGAAGGAAATAAAACAATGCTAACTGTGTTAACTTGCTGTTGAATCTGATTTCCTATTAAGCGAGATGTGGACAAAGCGTTAATAAGTTTTTGTAGTCAACAACATAATCGAAGTCGCACAAAGAGAGTGGCCGCACCGCCGGTGCGCGGCCCGCATTGTTTTCTTTCACTTGAATAAGCAGTTGAATAACGATTAAGAATCACATGACTGTATTTGGAATTTCGTCCCAAAAATCTTGTGTTGTAACTGCAACTTGCTAGTGGTCAGGTTTAAAAAATGGTCGTCGTCTTGTTACATTGTTTAATTTGAAGGTGGTGAAGTCAAAACGGAAAATCATATTCAAGAATCACAATACTACGAAGAATAGCTTTATATCTATGCTTTTACTTGTATTTTGCATACTTAAGGACGAGCCTACTATTTGTTAATTTGCGCATACATTTTGCGCATTCGAGATTAATCTGGTTTCCTAACGGTGATGCTTACTAAATACAGGGGATATTATTGCGGCGACTTAAAGTATGCCGCGAAAAAGTAGATCTCGTAAATAACTCTCTTGGTATCCAAGAAAGAAAATTTGCGGGTAACCAGGCATTTCTGACAAATAATTAAGCATAACATTGCTTGTAGTTTTAAGCTTTTACAAATATTATTCATGAATTATCTTTGACAAAATGGGTGGTTACCCCCAATTTTCTTTTTGGATTTCCACTAACATTGTTAAGATCTGACCAGTTCCTGCATAATCATAAACCCGGGGAAAAAAAAAAAAAAAAAAAAAAAAAAAAAAAAAAAAAAAAAAAAAAAGAGACAAAAATACCTTTTGAATAGTAGGCACCGTCCTTAAATAAATATTGATTATTCTTTTATAAAACAATCTAAGTCGGGCTATCTCTGTCCCCCCCAGACCTTCGGGGCTAGATTAACGCCTCAAGTAACAGCTTGCCCGAAGGGCACACCTTCCTTTTTCATTTTCGTCTCACCCGGCAATGGTTTTTTTTCCGAATCCTTCAGTTATAATGAGGGACACTGAGTTCATGCGTGTCCCAGATCGTTCTGTTTCCTGATACAGGTCGAAGTGACCTATATATTTTAGAAACTAACAGTTGGTTTCGAGTCTAACCTTTAAAACACTGCAGTGCGCAAAAAAGGAAAAAATACATGAACTCGTCAAAGGACATGAGAGAGTAATTAACAAGATGTGTTAAATTTGTAAA
>NC_090891.1:5485738-5507018 GCF_036669925.1 Montipora capricornis | reverse complement strand
GCCCTGTATACGTGAGAGAAGGCAGTTTTTTTTTTTGGTGAGATCTCCCCCCGGAAATAGCTTATTCCCCCCTAACCCCGAGAACTTTTTATTGCAGCATTTGATGGCGCATCCATATTGGTTTCACTCTCTAGCACTCTTCCATGGTAAGGCCCTGCATGCTTGAGAAAACCACTTTTTTCTCACGAGTTGAGATAGCTTGAAATGAAGATTAAAGATCGCAATGTCAATTTTGTGGTAATGACAGAGACCTTAATATACCTTGAGAATAGGCTATAATATTCGTCCGCCTGTGGATCATCGTTCTGGTTGGGAAAAGCCTGGGCCCAGGATCCCACAATTAATTCCCTTTCGCTATCCTAGATTGGCCAGGTACGAGCATTGTTGCTCTGATAGTGTAGTGGTGATCACAATCCACCGTTAATCAGGGAGACGTGGGTTCAAATCTCGCGCAGGGCATAAAATTTTTCTCCCAATGAAAATGTCACCTAGGAGTTGTCCGTCCTTGGTCCCTTCAAACTATATATATATCTATTTGTCGCCTATTTCCAAGATTTGACTGTAATCAAAGTTAACAACACACGCGACGACTATGCCATGGCCCCCCTGCTTGTGCAAGGGGAAGAACCGAACCACTTAAATTTTCATTTGAGGTGAAAATGAACGGTCCCTTTCCGTACATCTCAAATGACCTCACGTGTTGGCGCAACTCACCAACGTCGCAAAGTCTTATACAAGCTGAACTTCCCTAGATCTTGGCATGGAGGACTTGCACCGTGCCCAAACCCCCTTGAACGCTGACTGCGCATTGATGCAAACCTACATGGAACCCTCCTAAGAGGCCCTCTTACCGATCCTTCCGAAAACGTTTCTGGTGAACGTCTATATATTCCGCTCGACGCAGACGTTCCTTTCAATTGTTGTTAACACAGAAATGAATCAAGGCTGTTGATGCAGCAATTTATAGCGCATGCACAAATGAGGTTTTTCATCGGCAACAATTTAACAAGTGTTTGACCTGACATATTTTTAAAAGTAGCTTTATTTAAAAAAACGCACCGACTGGTGGCGTCACGTAAAGCCGATTATTAAAGGGAGTGCAGACACATTGTATTTCATCAGCAGGCAATCGATTCAAAAAAGTATGCGCCTTTGAATCGAGACTTTAAGTCATCTGAATTTTTTGTAATCCCTGTCAAGAATCAGTCCACGCTTAAAAACGCTTTTATTTTGTGCGAAGGTATTACAACACGTTTCTTTGCGTTTTCATTGTTACGGGTCTCGAATTTCAGAATTGAATTACATCCAGACGAGTGGTGAATTTTCCGAGTTTGTGACGATAACTCGAGGATCTCTTGTCTCCTCTGGAAAGTCCACATCGCTATAAACTTTGAATAGCAATCTGTATACATGTTGAAGATCTGTTGGCACAATGTTTAACGTTCCTTCAGCAAACACATACAGAATCCTGATACCAAGCAGGGAAACGACATGTTGAAAGTAAGTAATGTTTAAGGGATAGGATAGCGTTGAGGAACGCTTATGCCCCTTTGTCTAGAAAGAGTCACTTAGCATACCAGTGAACACTTGTTCAACTTTGTTCTCTTTTTTGTGCCCTAACCATGCCCAAACCACGCGATTTTTTCTAAAAAGAAAGCCCAATCAATAGTTTTCTAATTAATTTATTCAAAATTCAGTTGAGAACCGAGGACAACAATGTTGTGCATGGTAACGTCCAACGGTCAAGTTAACCATTAAGTGCTACATTACTGTTCTCATCGCTCCGGGTTTTCTAATCATTTCATCTATATGGAACTATGTTTACACAAACAAACAAACAAAAACAAAACCTTATTTTTTTTTTTTTTTTCCGGCAAATTTAAGAAAAGCACCCCCAACAACGATAATACCTTTCTGTAATTATATAAAGGTCCTTGGTAAAAAAATAATAACCACGTAGATCTAGACTAATGAAACATTTCAAAGCGGGTTAAGAGATGGAGATTTTCCAATAATCTTTATTCTACAGGCTTATTTCGTGACGTGCCTGCATTTTCAACACTTTGGAGAGGATTTAATAACAGTTAAGAAAGTTGAATGTCTGTCGTTATACATATGATTCACCGTCACCCATGCCCAACTTAGACAGGAAGAAAGTTCAAAACAAGGGCTAATGGCGGCCATTTTTCCTCTCCCTGTACTCTCCTACTGCTGATCGTTTCTTTATTTTGGTAAGGTAAACGTGGTAATGATGAATGTACGCTTTTATGGCCAATTTTTAGAAAATTGATATGTTTTGTAAATCTGACACGTAAGTCAAATCTCGTTGTTTTGTAAGTCATTACTTAGAGGCCACGACCAAACGAATTCGCGTTTCTTAAACTGTCAACGACGGAAAGATAAAGCCGAATTTCACCCTTCCAGATTCAACCGAAGTCTAGTAACAAAGTCTCATTGCTCTTTAGTTTTATTTAGTTACATTCATCTGATTGCTTTCACAACACGGGCGGACGACTCTATCTCTCTCCGCGAAGTCCACTGACAGCACAACTGCTTCCCGCGAGACGAGGGAAACTCCGCGCGAGGTGTTTCCGCCTTGTAAAATGAAACAAAAATATAAAACAAGAATGCGACTGAAACTGCCGCAAGCACGATATTTCCCCATTAACTTATCTCCAATGATTATGGAGTCATTAAACACTCCTAATTTAAAGCATTGTAACCATTTTTTTACTGACCCTTTTTACGGGCACCTCATTATCAAAACACGGATAGCATGCGGTGATGTTCAATCCCCTCGCTGCAGGAATGATTGTTGTTCATCTCTGTTTTCGCTCTGTATAGTCTACCGCAGAGAGAGCATATGCCCTTCGCCTGATTTAGTGGTGAATACTTGAGCATAGGCATGTAAAGACACACTTACCTGTAAGACTTTTATTGTGTAGCGTGGAGAACTTAGTATTCAATCATACCATCAAATGACCCCTTTGTAAACTAAAAAGAGAAAGATTGTTCCCTATGAAGCGATCGAAAGAAATACTTGCTATCTGACTTCTGTATCTGCATGCACTGATGCATGCCGTATAAAGTAAATGGTTAAATGGCGCAAAACTCATCAGTGAAATGGCGTTGGCTCTGCTCAACGGTTTTTGAACATTTTCCTCTGAATTAAACATTCAGGGGCAATGTTCAAAACCGTTTATGAAAATTGCCATAAGATCATGTGGATGAAAGGTAGCTGCATAATGGTCTTGCCAACAGGGTCATGCTGCACTCGCCGTAACTGCAATTGTCTCGTGGCGGAAGACAGATGTTCTCTTCTGGCGCCGTTCTGTTTTGGGATACCTAGACCTGATTACAGCATAAGCCTGTTTTTTTTGGAACTAGAATTCTTTGCGATGGGAACGATACGAATGAATTGAAACGGACATACAAAATGTAAGAAAAATAGTTAGCACGTGGACTAGCGACAAAACCAAAGGGAGAAGAATCGGTGTCGTGTTAGACGGGCAAGAGACCGTCCATAAAGATAGCCAACTTTAAGGCCCAGTTTTAAATTGGTCCCAATTGAAGAGTCAAAAGTCAAGGTACTCATGCACAATGCAATATCACAAAAAATCATTAAACCCCCAAGAGATTTGATTTGGGTACAACATTCCGTTATCTGTGCCGATTGGTCTTTTTGTCCCTTCTGAAAGTAAACTTCGTCAAATAACATGAAGGTTTTAAAAGGTTCTCACACTCAGCTGACCGTGAACAACCAAGAAAATGGTATAGGTTTGCTCCATGATTGTTCGATTGCTGCAAACTATCTTAGGAGAGTCCGGTGAAAAGTAAAAGAAAGAAGAGGACATTCATTTGCGTGTTGGTGGTCCAGTGATTGGACTCTAAAACACGTTCCTTGTGTTATAAGAAGTTGTCAGTTTGAAATTCGAACTTATAGTGGGCTTTTTTTTTGTGCGCAGTAAGAGTAGTCTTCGAATATTTAAAAAACGTAAAACCCCATGATATTGGTGGCAAAACATTTAATGACTACTACTTTTGGTTTTTAGTCGTTAATTTTCATTTATCGATTCTGTGTTTCTCCACAGGTAACTGAAAGGCTACCCTGCCCGTGGTAAAAATATAGAACCTCTCCCAGACTGATGCTGAACCTTTTGGGCATACTGATATGATGTTGATGGTCATACCAACTAATTTATCTGCGAACCGTAGGGTCATTTGTTTACTCTTATCGGAATTTTATTGAGTCATCTTCGATGTGCCTTCGCACTGACACCAACGTCGGTAATACGAAATGCAAATTGTCATAAGCTTCGACCCAGGCAATTATTCTTAATGTTAGTTTTTCAGTTAAAGTGGGTTTCTACTAAAGGTTTTGGCTTTAAAGCGAAAACCTTGGACCAAACAAAATCATATCCTCCTACCTCGTATATAGGGACGGACGCAAGGAGTACAATTAGGCAAAAAAATTCTGAGCTTATCTAGATTTAACACTTTTGAACAAATTCTCATGTGCGCATTTTTTCTAGGTTTTTTTTTTCAAAAATAATGTTCTCTCTCGGCCAGAGTCATACTAGGCAACCATCATCCGACCTTGACTTCCCGCCAAACTCATGGACGAAAAAAATGCGCGCGAAATATTTGTCTTGTGGCGTCCTACAATAGTGAAAACGGGAGTAGTATCTGACAAACATTCTGCGCAAAAAGAAAAAAAAAAAAAAAAAAAGTAATTATAACGGGAAAGAGTTTTCGGGAATCTTTTGAAAAAGCGATAGATGTGTGTACCCATAACTTACTGCAAATAGAGTCGTGATTATGGGGTCTCAGTACACTCCTCGTAGCCTGAGGCTAATAGATTCAACTTGCGAAAACGTCATGCCAAAGTAATGTTCTAGACAAAGTATGGCCATATTGTACCTTTTTTTCAACTTGATCCATATGACTGCGTAAAGGATAAGCTAGCAAACTCGATATAATGTCATTACAAACTCTTATGAAAAGTCAGTGTTTGAACGTTTAAATTTCTCGCACTATCAGTGGAGTGCGGGGGTTGTTTTGCTAAGCGGTTAACACTATTTATTGCTGCACGGCGTCTTTGAAAGAAAACGACTTAAATAGAGAAAAACGGTAGCATAAACGAACTTAAAGAAGATGCCTACTATTCAGCAAACTAATCTTAAAAGGGTCAGTTAAGGTTAAAAGAAAGAAAAAAGTCTTTTATTACCTATTGTCACTAGTTTTTGTTTGACATCTGAAAATGCTGTATTAAGATACGTACTTTTTTCTCCTATTTGACAAGTCTATGGGTCATTGTATTATTGTGAATTAGCCGCAGCATCGTAGTGCTGAGGAAAAATGCTATTCTCGGTTTGAAACAACTGTGCTTCGATAGGTCGTTGGAAGAACAAAACTTTCTTTGATAATGTGCCTTTTAGTTTGTTCCTCGCAGTTGGTTACTTTTATTTGAGACCAAACATCATGTTAAAACAGGTTCTTTTCTTTGGTGGGGAAACGAGAAACTGGCACGATTATCAAGGACGTGAAAAACGTGTTGCTTTATTTAAGAATCCAAAAATCCATTACGGTACGTACAACTGTTGTTGTTTTAGAATATAAAAGATCAAGTTGTCGTCTCAAGATACTGAGTTCCATTCCCTTTTTGAAGTATGATAAGGTTCCTTGAATGGGTATTGCAGTGCTTTGATAAGTCGTTGCAGAAAGAAAGTTCCATGATAATTTGCTGCCTCACTTGTAATACACAGTTGCTTTTTTAGATCTTTAGACCAAAAATTCAAACAGATACTTTCTTTGGTGGGACCTGAGAATCTGACAGCATTAGCAACTCTTAAATCTACGTGATAAGACTGTCACTTAAATGGCCTTATACGTGAATGAATTTCGTAGCTACTTGTCTGAAGATAAATGGATACCTTGCCTCACAAGCATCATACTTCACGTTTTCTCATATTTACCCTACAAATTTGTTCGAAGAACCGCTTCTCTAGTGTGCAAGGCTTGGCTGCAAATTTCTTACGACAAAAACTCTGATTAAGTACGCAAGAAATCATGAATTCTCCGTTGTAAAAGCACAGAAACACATCAAAGGAGACAGTGGATAACTTTCTCATTAGCAGTCCAATGAAGGCCTAGTCTATTCCGCTCTATTGATTTAAGTGGCGCAAAAACAACCTGGGCAACATTCTGCAAAATAGTGGAAAACTGTGCTGGACTGACAGTTCTTAACATGGCAAAATGAAAGGTGAACTTTGTAAATATAAGTTATTCGAGCTGTTAACATTGCGGAGCTCAACTTGAGCCAAACAATGTTGGATGACATCCATCTAGTTTTTGTTACCGGAAGCATACCCTCGTTAGGAATATTAAACGTAGGCGGCTGTGAAAATTTGACTTACAGAGGAATTACAATGCCTCTTTTTCGTCCTTGCGTTTTCTTAGACTAGCTTTTTGTAAGGTGGGTCTTGAGTCCACATTTGGGCCATTCAAAAGCACGAGATTTTCGCGATGTGCGTGGAGGGAATATCACTAAGCCAAGAGGACATCGCACGTTTGGTTGATCTCTTTCCAGACATAGCCGAGGTTGGTGTTCCCTCTTTTTGTGGTTTGCCACGAGGAGCTGTTTCTTACCGAGCACTGGCGTCTCATTTGCTTTTAGTGCCGCTCATCACCCCAGGTATACAGTATTGCCCGTCAAAGAAAGTATTGCTCGACGCTGGCCGGAACTTTAAAAAAACTACTAGCAGATCTGGTCTGGCTACCCTAACCTTCTAAAGCTTCGAATCTAGAAGGAACCACCGACGGCAAAACGAGAACGTCATGAATTTCGCTACCGTCAAAGTATTTGATCTTTTTGTTTTGATTCATAAACGGTGCCCTTTACTTCAGCTATGCGTTTTTCCCTCTGATGTCAAAATGTCCATTTTTCTTACTTTTTCATTCGCAGTTGCCACCCTTTTTCTTGCCCAGTGTTATGATCTGAAAAAAACTTTTCAATGGTGGGTATCCGTAGACATTGAAAATGTCAATTCTCGTAAAATCTTATTGTCATGTTGTCCCTGGATATCTTATTGTATTGAACTGATTGATTTCATCTTCGCATGCTAATTTAAACTACAAGTTAATTTACGATCTTCACGACATAACTATAAAGAAAATTCAAGACTTTCCAAACCTGAGTAAAACGAAATCACGAATAACACGTTTCCCCAATAGTAAAAATCACTCAAGTGCGAGGACATTTTACGAAGGACTCAAAAAAATGTCCCCAGATTCTGAACAGACCCCACAGTTCCCCAAGACTGTGCATAGGTGAACCTATATGGCTTTACGGGTCAAAACTTGCGTCAGTTAAACACAATAAGATATGCAGGCGCCATTTTCTTGGTTGTATGAATCGTGCCACTCTGGTTTAGGGGCCGACCATTTAACTCTTGAGAGGGGAGGGTGGGTGGGTGATTTCTGGTCAGCAATTTTTTTTTCTAGCAAACTGAGATATGTCCAGGTGTGTCCTAATTAGACGCATGCAGATTTCAATAAGCGTCACGCAGTGTCCCCTTGCTCTTCTAGCCAAACTTCAACATCACTTGTGTCTCAGAATACAAACAATTTATGTCACAAAGTGTCCCCCAAAGGCTGCTCTTTAAGTGAAGATTAACTGCTGCATTTACCCAAAGCTAAAATAACGCTAACCTTTACCCTTTACCTTATTGTTGAAAATAGGTAGCAAATGCTTAGACTTAAATTGGGACACTTTTTTTTCCCACCTAAATGCTCTGCAGGATATATTTTTTCTCTCCTCATTCTCTGCAGGCTTTTTTTCCTTAAAAAAGTGTCGTGTTTACATTTACAGAGTGTATTTACTTTACATTGTGGTTATTGCGCAGTAATAGTTCTAATATATGGAGCTGCAAAACCTTAAAATCAAAGCTATAAAAATCATTCTTGTTATAGCGACATGTTTTCGGAATGTCATTCTTTAGAATCATTTATAGTACCTAATAACAATATTCTCATGTTATAAAGTGATGCTCCAAAGGTAGATTTGAAAATGTTTAGCTTCTTAATTAAAAAAAAGGTAAAAATAGCAAAAAGCAGTTCAGAATGCTCATAGCATGGTAATTACTACTAGAAGCATTAGTTACAATTTAAAAGTGGACTGAAAATCTCCAAAACAAAATGTGAAAGCAGAATTAAAGTTAGTTGATCATGGTCTAATTTGAAAAATAGCTCTAGTATTGCAAAAACCGTATAATTATTTCAATAGAAAGTAATTACTTGAAAATGCTTCAGTTGAAAAGATTAAAAACGAACAAATTATTTTTCTATGTCTAATAAGACTTGATTCTTCAAATAGAAAAATTTACCTCCATTACTGCTTGTGAGTTTGGATACAGTGCGAGCCAGCAAGCCAGAAATCCCTGATCCCATTATAAGGGTAACCGCAAGCTACCTAAGCCAACTGTAGGCTAAACCAGAGTGTTATTTAGACCAATCAATGTCACTTTGTTATTTTATGACTTGGTGCCATGTGAACTGAGCAAGCAAGAAATCCCTTATCCCATTATAAGGCAAACCGCAAGCTACCTAAGCTAACTGTAGGCTAACCAGAGTGTTATTTAGGCCAATCAATGTCACTTGTTATTTTAATAGGCTAACCAGAGTAGCTTGCTGGCTTGCAGATTATCTAAAATGGTTGCAGTTTTGCTGGGATTTCGTAAAGCCCCCCAGGAATGATGAAATAGCTTTGCAACATTTTTTTTTTCTTGCTTGCAGCAGTGCAAGAATTTTTTTCTATTTCATTTGTGATGCCTGCATTTTTTTTCTTCCAACAAGCCCTTGCAGGAAATTTTTTTCAAAGTCACCCACCCCCCTTCCTCCCCCCCTCAAGAGTTAAATGGTCGGCCCCTTTGTTGGCGTCTGTGCTTCGTGGGTGAACTATATCGCTTTGAACCAAAATATCCCTTAGTATTAAGCGTTATTAACAGGGAATTGAGTGGCATAATCCGTTCCAAATTTCATTTATTCTGCTTGCCGGACCTGGTTTCAAGGATGGTGGAGTTTAATTTTTAGATCTTATTTATGTGATCGATAATCGTACCAATTAGTTCTCTGTATCTCATAGAAGTAAAGGGCCCGTTGATGTGAAGCGATAAAGCTGCAGGCTTATACCTAAGGTCGCGGTTATTATCTGTTTTCTTTCCTGAAATTTTGGTTCCGTATAAGGAAAGTAGTGTTATAGCCTCGTAACAATGCATCAACCTGAATTGCCAGGACAATTATTTTTTTAAAAAACGCGTTCTCCCGCGATTATCAGTTTATTTCTTGATCTCTAGTTAACAAATATCCGATCAAATTCTTGCAGCCTCGCTATTGTCTCACACAAAAAGTGCAATCCTTGCAAATGTTGTCACCGGTGATCGACCTTAATAACAGCTCGTTTTACATGTACAGGTTGTAAAATATAATTGTCGTTGCATCCAGTTTTTGGCATACTAACTCTGCTTCCAAGAATGATTCTTCTTCCTTTTTCGTCAGCTCGAGGGGTCTTTTTAAATCCTTATGAAATTGTATATTATCCAAACACATATAACCTCTCTCAAATCTCCACTACTGCTTAGGAAGCAACCATTTGAGCGGTGAAGCTCACTGATCATGGTTTAATTAGGTGACTGTGGTGGAGATTACTGCTTGTGTCTTGTCAGGCTATTCTTGGGTTGCACGTGACGTCACAAAAAGAAACTACAAAACTAAAGAGCCTTTTGAGTTTTTGTCTTGATCAGCTATAAGAGTTTTTAAAATATATCTGTTTGCATGTTTTCAGCTCGGTACCGTGCTTCGTTTCGAAATAGAGCAGTTTGAATTTCAGACTTTTTCACAGTGCGTGACAATTGACAGCTTTCGGAAAACATGCCAGTTGCATAAAAACATCTATTTCCCTCGTGTTTTTGTGGCCTAAACAGCCAATATACTAGGAGACGTGTCTATACGAATGTTTTCTAGCTCATTATTGTGCAGAAAGTGTTAAAGACAGCCAAACTCCAGATGTTTCTACAGGTTTCCGGCCGCTGTGTTGGTGTACTTCAGCAGTACACCAACATGGCGCCTCCGTACTAAACTCTACAAATTTGAGTAATAAATTTCGCCGAATAACTCAAGTACGGAACAACGCACAGCACTGAGACTTGGACCCGTTGTTTATTTATTCCTCTTCTATAACATTTCCATTTCTTGACTCAATTTCGTAAGTGGTAAGCGATTTATGTTTTCACTTGCGCGACATGCAACCCAAGAATATAATTTAAGTTCTCGCTCTAGCTAGTTATCTTGGCTCAGATATTTCCTTTGCCAATCTTCCCAAAGTGTTGGCGGGAAATCTCTCTCGACGGGGAGCGTGACTTACATGGCCTTGTCATGTTGCCTTAGCTGCTGCGTTTACACCAAATCTATCGGTCGATGAAGTTCAACGTCTGAGTGAAGCCAGCCAAACCTTTGAGACCTCTGTAACCTGAAACCTCTGTACCTCTGAGATGGCGGGAAGGAAAAGTTGTTTACAATTTGTGAGTAAAAGTTGAAACCTTGAAAAGTTATAGTATTTACTATTCTCCACTTGATAGAGTATTATTAGTATGGGTTATCAATTGGTGAATAACAGTAATTTAACTGAATGCAGTGCAATTTGGTCTGAAATCATAAGTGTGATTTCAAAATCAAACGAGCGCTAAGCGCGAATTCGATTTGAAATCACAAGTATGATCTCAGACCAAAATTGCACGACACATAGTTCCATTACCACTTTATTACATCCATTTAGATATCACACAATAATTATTTAATCGCTAAAATTACAGGATTTTAGACAGTGCCAAAATTTTATTGATCCAGTCGGGAACAAAAGTTGCAAAATTGGTTACACAATGATTTTCTTTGTCTTTCATTTTCCTGCAATTTGATTGGTTACCTTAAACAAGCCTTGAAATCTGATTGGTTGTTTTGTTTTAGTGGCCCATTATCATTGGCTGGGGAAATGGAGCGATGCAGAGCAAAAAAAAATCCGATTTGGGAATAAATCGCACTGCTGAGAGCCAATCACATTGCAAGGTGCACCAGTGATTTCTAAATGGGTGTAATAAAGAGTGAAATTAGGAAATAATTTCTCGCGCGTTTTGTCCAAAATCAAATACTGAATTTCCAGAGCCTTCAGGCGAGGGAAATAATTTGACTTTGGAGAAAACGCAAGTGAAATTATTCCCTAATTTCACGAGTACCCCATTTGATTAACTATTAACATCATAGGTTACAAATTACGTTCGTAAGACGCGGGTTTTTTTCAAACCTGGACGCCATTTTGGCACTGTAGCAAATATTGCCACAGCAACAGTAATTTCACATGTGAAATTATAAATTAACGCTGAAAATTTGCGCCAAAATTAAGGAGTAATTTGTCACCCACGTTATTTTAGGTACAATTTGCTCAATTTTTTGGTCAACTAGTACTCGGATACAACAGCCGTAACCACCGAACTCACTTTTAATCCTTTGCTCACTGAAAAAGTAGCGCAGTTGATAATTAGGAATATATGTCACATCGCCAATCGTCATTAAATCTGATCTTTTACAAGTTTTGCTTTAGAAGAGAATGACAAAACCAACAACAGAATGGGCACAAACAGACGATAATACCGAACTTTTCAGCTTTCAGATGGAAATTGTGAAAACAAATTTTGACACTAAAAAAGTGCTGATATCGTCTTTTCATAATCTTCTTTAGCTAAAGCTGTTCCTTTTCGCTTGCTGGCATGAAGATGAATGGTGGTTTCTGAAGCGTTCTTTAAAATTAGTTGCTAGTCCAACGTATGATTCAGTCGTTGTGTCAGTGGAGGTGACAATGTCTTGATAGATACATTAGTTTGGAGGCATTTACCATCAAGCGGACATTCTGGTTTTCTTTCGCAGTTACATGTGTCATGCTGTTCTCCAGGTGTTTGGGTGGTGTATGCTGAAAGAACTCTTTTGTTGTGGGATCCAATTATTGTTTTCATGTTTGGCATGCAAGATTAGCTCAGTTTCAGTGTGTGCCAATTGAAGATCTTGTTCAATGGATGGTTCTTGGGGAAGCATTTGTCAACGATGAGAACCGGAAACTTCTTTCCCAGGTTTGATCCTTTGCTGCCATCTTGTATGTTAAACTCGTCCCAGTCTTCCCCTTACCGCGATTCCAAAATGGTGGCCTTGCATCAACGTTCGTCGCGAATTGACCTACACTACAACCTTCAGTTGAGACAGCATAACTAGCGATGAGTTGAACCAAATTGCGGCTTAGAACCGAGTATTTTGATGAGATTTTCAGTTTGTGACGTAAATGCCATCAATTTTGAAAGTTAAAGGTGCGTCTTACAACCGAGTGCGCCTCGTATCCGAAAAACGTCGGTAAGTAATACAAACTGGCAATAATTATTATTTATAATGCGCCGATCAAATCGAAACTTAACAAAAAATGTCTTCAAAAGTTGGAGACAGACAGACAAATCTGACGACAGGGTAGGGCATTTGGATACTACTTTGGTCCAAGTGGGCGGGAATTTGAACAGTCCAATCTTCAAAAGTTTAAATGCCCGTGGTTTGCCCGGAAAAAGGGGGGAGGGGATGTTGAAGTTTCCAGTTGATCGGCGCTTAACTGGAAAGGAACAAAACCTAACAAAGACAAAAAAAAAAAAAAAAAAAAGAAGCAAAAGAGCGTTCGTGTGCTATATTTATTAGCTAACACCAGTTGAAACATGATCAGTAAGTTTACTGTTTTCTGGTGTTTTTCAATTTAGGCCAGTTACTACTACAGAGAAGCCTATTGGATGACACAATAGTTATTATTTATACCTAATCCGCACGGCCTTAACAAAAGGCATGAACTCCACTCCAAAAATCGCATTAACCACGGCAACTTAAATTAGACCTTTTCACATGTTAGAGTGGTTTTCAATTGAGTGTCGAAAGTAATTAGATAATTACTTTGGTTTTGCATTACTTCACTCAGTGATTGGTTCAAAGTTCTTGCGCCACTTTTTCAACCAATCAGAAGTGAAACCAAAACCAATCGTGGCTCGCGCGTGGACATTTTCCCGCGCTTTGTGTCGGTTACGTGTAATTACTCCAATTCTTGATTGGTTTACCGGATTGTCTCCGTCCTTTCTGATTGGCTAAAGTAATTACTTTGGTTTTGGTTTTACGACACTCAATTGAAAATCGCTCTATTGCTTGTAAATGAATAATTATTGTTACTTGTCCAGCTCTTATTTTATTTGTTATTTTGTTGTAAATAGTCTCAATTGTTATGTGATCATGACCTATTGCATAACTATTGTCACTTCAACTTGCTGTTTCACATATAATTGTTATTAATTTTATTTTGTTTCTAATGTATACCTGCTTAATTATACGCCAATGGCTCAGTGTTTGAATTGTAGATTAGGTAATCTGTTGCATGATGTAAACACATTGCACCTTAATATTTGTCATTACATGATATGTTTTACCTTGATAAGTCTGTGTGAAAGCATGTTATAAGAGAATTGAATTTAATTTAATGCTTTTACTGATTGTTCATCAGGATATGATATAGATGGTTTTCACCTGACGTCACAGCAGCCATGTTGGTACACAGAACGATAGGGAAAAAAGTCTTTTGGGAATTTGACTCTATTATAATGCAGAACATCAGTGAGCCATAATTTGCTATTTTTTTTTTGCACCAATATGACCGTCTCATCATGTGATTAAAAACCATCTGTGGCCTGCACTTTACAACTTTACAGAGCACTGACAAGAAGCTAATTCCTCTAGCAACTCTTGTTCACCTTTTGTGCACTCCAATCAAACTTCTTATGTGCTCTGAGCTCCTTAAGTACTGCAATATTATCTTGCATTCAATTTGACCAATTTGATTTGATATGTTAGGAAGAGGCTTATTTACCACAAAACCATTCATGAAAGGAGATTTTTCTTCCTGAGCATAAAGGGGAACTAATCTCTCATAAGGATGGAGAAACAAGAGAAGAATTATGTGATCCATCTCTCGGAAGTTTCCTTTATTACTTTAGGGATGGTGCAAAGTGTTATTGGTAAGTTTATCCAAAAGATTGAATTATTAATAAAATTAATTGTGTATTTCAATCCGTAATTTTCCGAAAAAAAAAATAAATGAATAAATAAATGATTATCTTAAATTGCACTTCCTCTCCTACGTGTACATTGCCCTCTCATGTCATAAAATTTGTTACAGACAGCTGTAGGGGATGAAGGAATGCTTGGAAGAAAGATTACCGTAGTATTTCATGACCAACAGAAGGTCATATACATGTAAAACATTGTGATAGGTGGAACAGAGAAATGGTGTTTACTTGGCGAGGTTGTATTCCTATAGTCAGAACTGAAATTGGCTGGAGCGTCCATCCTCCACACTACAGTGAAGGCAATGAAGTCAACCTTTTATTTTATTTTTCAAAACAGTACTAGTTGAGATATGATCTGTTTTGATTGGCTCCTTCAGCTGTGGGAATGTGGTATCTCCCCTGGGATGTATTCTAAAAATAAATCTTCTCCGGGAAGGGACTCAAGAAATTAAAGGGCATGGAGACTCCTACTTGGGGCTCTTGGTGTTAAGTAGTCTCTCTGGGTTTGTTCATGGAGAATTTTTCTGCAAGCAATTTTTTCTGACTGATTTTGTGAACCCACTGACTCCTGAACCACCAGTCTGAAATTGACGAGTAAAATCGTCTGGCATTAAGTCTCACTCCCACGGGTCAATAGGTTAACTATGCTATAGCATTTGACCTTTTTCCCATATGCGGCTGGTTTTGGTGAGTTAATGTGTCAATCACTTACCAAGCATCATTTTTTATCAACGTTTTTGTCACATTTTGCAGGGGTTTCATAAAGAAAGGTCATATATTCATTGGAAGGGAATGGGACACCCAAGAATGGAAGCAGAATATTGCAGAGGGGACCCTTAAAGCAATACAATGGAATTTGATTGTGGGATTTTTATCCTGAAGGTGGGGTCTAAACCAATGTATAATGTAAGAAAAATTGAGGGCTAGTTATCTACTCATCACACACTCCAAGGAACAACCAAATGAATACAGTCAAGCCACATCATGACATGTATGTCATGCGTGACCAGTTGTTTTGAAATTTGAACAGAGTATTCAAATCTGCGTGCCAGTTTTGAACTTTGCTTTCGACATTCCGAATTCCTTTAGTGCTCTCGCCGCATTTTCTTCGGCCCTCTCTTTCAGGAATTTCTGGATCCGCCCCTGGGTCGTATCAGTTGACCCTGAGATGGGAAGGCAACAAAAGGTTGGTGATGAAATCAACGATTCCAGGAATCCATAACCCGACGATTCTTCGCTCTTTGTTTGACTTTGATAAAGTATAAATGAAGTTCATTGTTGTTATATCCTAACTCTACAATTCTTCTCTTTCACATTTTGTTTGTAACTTCAAAACTTCCGTGGTCGTTGATTTTTTTATGATGTTAACGACCTGTCATAAAGTTCGAGTTAGTTTAGACGGTACGATTACTTGGGCGCTCGCCATTGCAACAATTCGCATGTGAAAACGTCCAGGCGACCCGGACGTGAACACATGTTACAAATTTGACAGGCAGCTTTTCATTTTCTAACGAACCAAGCTCTGATTGGCAGTAACTTGGACAGATGATTACAACATGTCGTCTTTCAACGCGTCCCTCATCTCAGTTCATGTCAACTACAAATGAGTCAAGAGAGGTCAAGTACGAAACACAGCAATGGTAGATTATGTCAGTACATGACAATGACAGAAGACCTTTTTCGAACCATCTTGACAGACAAATTACATGTATTCGTGAAGGGTTGACTGATGTTCACGACATTATAAAGGCAGAAATCTTGATTCACGCACTAAAACGTTAAAGGATCACGCGTCACGGTTAATATATTATTCACGAATCACAGCTGTATTTCTTCAGTTTTCCCGATTCACGGTTTTTTTGGCATCAACTCACGGATTACGCGAAACCCCTTCCAGACCTTGTTGACTGTAAATCAGTCAACATTATGAAACACAGTTTCACAAAATTTATCAAAATTTGCACATGAATGGTTCAAGTACATGTATAAGGGATTCAGGCGTTATTTTTATTGACATATGCAGCATGAGAGTTACTACTTACTTGAAACTTTCACAAATGATTGCGGAACTTGAACTTCCCTGCCAGCAGAGGTGTCTTCTTGTTGTGTCCACTGCGCTGATGAGTACAGGAAAAGAGACCTCTGCCGCAGGTTGAAACTCACTGTGTTGCGCCGCGGTTAACCTCACGTTAAACTTTGTCTTGTGCGGGCTCACTTAACAACAGCGGAATTACTGAAGGAATGCGTGGGTCACAGTGGGCTCAAGTCACAGTCAGCAAACATATCATGGGGCATGCATTTTGAACAATGCCATCTAAGGTCGTGGACGTCGTCAGCCCAGTGAATGCAAAGGAAAAGAGGCATCTGCTAGCACGGAACAACTGAACCTTGCATGATTTTGCTTTTGCTCATAGTTTGTGGACTATGTTGTCTTTGGCAAGGGTTTATCCTTCAGTGAAATTTTTAAGACACTGTGATTTTGACACTTTGATTGCAATCCCAATCCACTGATTTTTATACACAAAATCTGCATAAAACATACATGTAACCTCTGGCTGTTATGAAACTATTTTTGCTGTCTTTGCAGGATGAAGGGCAATTGAAAGTATGACACTGAGGTAAGGTAATTGTTTTTGCAAACGTTGGCCGTGGGGCACTTATATTTCAACAGAACTTACTATTGGACCCGTAGCCCACAAGGCTACGGGTCAATAGCCCATGAGGCGAAGCCGAATGGGCTATTGACCCATGGCCCTTGAGGGCGAAGGGTCTAATTGTTTTAGTATCACCCAACTAGTCGGACAGAAAAGGCAATAATAAAGTTAGCAAATGCAAGTTAAAGAAATATTTATTTGAGAACAAAACGAAAGAAAGCATAACGCCTTTGAAGTCTTTTCGCTACTTGAGGACTGTCAATAATAGTTCTCTAGTAGCATAGCCAATCAAAATGCAGGAATTGCATTAGACCACTAGTTGGGTCCTGTCTGACCTTGTAGCTCAGTCGGTAGAGCAGCGGTGATCTAACCCGAAGGTCGTGGGTTCAATTCCCACCCTGGTCAGACATTTTCTCTGTCCTTGTGTGGGCCCCCGGGTGTGGGCCCAATTCCATTGGTAGGGCTAACGCTCACGTGGTTTGCATGGGTAGAAAATAGCACTTCACATTATCTTCCAACAGTTAATTTGGAAGGTAATGACGTTGACAACAGCGTAAACAGAGCAGTTAAAGACACCTTGTCCGGTGTGGATAATTGACATTTTTGGTGTGATGGTTCCTGATTTTCATTCTGCCTACTAAACCATCTGTCAAGACATTGACAAGTACCAGATTATCTTTTTTTTTTTTGAGCTCACCTGAGCCGGAATGTTTCTTTTGCCTGTTGTTTACAGTTTAATGCCAAGCCTTTGTTACCTTGATTGTTTTACACATAGATGATCTCAACCATGATGCAAAATCTTTCAGAATGTGGGCACGTTATTGTCTTTCAGTCTTTCTTTTCATGTTGCTATTGTGATGGTTTCATCATCATCATCTCTTTCTTTACGGTCGGAGTTTAGAGTAGCTACATGTCATATTTCCGAAATTTTACTCTACCAGCCATGATATTCTTCAAAGGACAGACCACAACGCCGGTAACTCCATGCCCTATGCGAATAGTGTGTGGATTCTTTTTTGTCCCAGAGGGTTGTGAAGAAGAGTTCTGAGACAGGGCCTACGGTTTGTCGTCCTAGAAAGTATAACCATTTGCAGATGTCATTACGACGGTAGCGCTTTCTCCTCAGTTACTCTAATAACCGAGTGTTGGTCTGGCGGTGGTTCGAGCCTTCACGCGTGGAAGTCCGATACTCAACGAACTGAGCCATTAGACTTAACTATTAGAGTGTAGTGTGAGCGTTAGCCCTACTCATGGAAATGGGCCCACATAAGGACAGAGAAAAACTCTGGCCAGGGTGGGAATTGTTCCCTTCCTTGCAACTGAGCCATTAGCCTGCGTAGCAAGCGTTTCCGTGGGGGGATATGGAAGACTTTTAATGTGTTGGCCGCGCGAAAAGTGGGGCGAGACAAGAAGGAAAGGCTTGCAGACAGTCAACACTCATGGTCATCCATCAAAATGACATTGGACAATTCGTAACAATTACACGACCTAGTATCCCATCTTATTACGACAAGGTTACCTCTGTAAAGAGAATGAAAACATGCAGAATTGGAGCTTTAGTTCAACAAGAAATAGCGTTTCTAAGCTAAGCCGCGCTGATCTACGGTATTTAGGTCTAAAAACCCCTTTGAAGACGGTTAGCGTTCAATTGTTTTGCTGGGTACCACTATGTCAATACTCTAAAAAATTCGACTTTCCGGGAGCTTGTCTCGTTACTCTAGTGGATATCGGAAACTGCAAGGAGAAGCCATCGATCCGGGTGCAACTCTTTGCCTCGCCTATTGTGAATCTTCTCTGCTTGTTTAAAATGTTTGTGTCGTTGAAGTAGATTTGAGGTCTAAAGTAGATTGTACGTCGTGTAAGTTGAATAGAAGGGAAATGTCAGTTTGAGGGATGGCCATGAGTGCTGACCGCAGACAAACCCCTGCATTTTGAAAACCGCATGTCATAAATTGACCAAGAAAATGTTGGTCTTTCATAGCGAAACTGAACTTTGGGCAAGAGAATGTAAAGCAATTTGACAAGGTAAATAACGATAATGTTGACCAATATTAGTAAATAGATACTCTTCCTGAAGGCGGCTTCCAAGCCCAACTATGGAAATGTTGTCGTAAAAATTTCCCGCGGCGATAAGATTTTAATGTTTAAATTTGGTAAGGCAAATATTCTAAATGCTGTGAACAAAAGTGCTTCTAGTAAATTTCAGAGTACCTGAAATCCGAACGAATGTTGTTGTAAAACAAGCCCGCCGAAATTACTAGCTTTTCCAACACAATTTTCTGTCCAGTGATAATAACACCTTGTTGTTGGTGCTTGTGTATTTAACGTTTTCCAGAAAGTGATGTTAAAATTGAAGGAACAGCTACAAATAGTCTATCGCACTTGCTTCTGCAATAATGTGAAGGCTTCGAAATCCCGAAGCGTTGGCATTGAAAATGCACTACAGGAGCTCCACAGCCGTGCAAAACACAAGGATCTCGTAAGATTTAATCATTTAGGAGCCTGTTTACTAGCCAGCCGATGAGCCGAAATCCCCATTAATTTAAGGCCTTCTTGATTTGATCGTTCGCAATACTTTTGAGAGGACTAATTAAGTCTTAATAGGCCACTTTCGTATTCTAACGGTTGGACTGGATCTAGCATGAAGTGGAGGCTTATGCGGGCAAATTAATTTGCATTTAAAAAGATCTGCCCGCATTAGCCTCCATTCCATGTTAGATCCAATCCAGCCGTGAGAATTCGAAAATGGTCTATTTAGGACGGTGCCTACTAATTCAAAGGTATTTTTGCCCCGGTTTATGATTATAGAGAAAATGTAGATCTTAACGAGTGTTATTGAAATCCAAACAGAAAATTGGGAGTAACCACGCATTTTTGAAAGATAATAAATAATATTAGTAAAGAGCTTTAAAATACAAAGCAATGTATGGCGTTCTGTCTCAAGTTGAAGCTTAACTATCTCTCAAAAATGCATTGTTACCCCCAGATTTCTCTTTGGATACCAAGAGTACTTACTAAGATCTACTATTTCCGTATAGTTTTAACCGCGCAAAAATATCCCTGTATTAATAAGCACCACCCATAGGAAATCCGACTATCTCGAGATGCGCAGAACGTATGCGCAATAATAATAGTAGGCGCCGTCCTTAATACGCAGGCATTGCTTTCGTAGAAAATGAGGCTTTTCCCGAAACCAGCGGGACGAGCAAATTTCCCCCTTGGTCGAGCTGTTTAATAAATCGAAATTTGTTCTTCTTCTTTTAAGCCACCGCTAAATCCTTTATCGACAACGGAACTAACTGCTCGATGTAACACTTCTTTAAAAGAAGGTCTCTTCGCCATTTAGCCTGCGTAGTGAGTGATTTCAGCGAGCGAAAAACGAGTCCAGCAAAAGCGAATAACTTTCTCTGATTTATTCGCTTGCTACTGGGGATACATTATTGTGACATGAGGGACTGAGGTGTCAATCAAAAATTCCGAATTGTGCAATCAGAGATCCCGCTCGTGAGCTAACTGGAGTTTTCATAATTAAGGGGTTTGTCCGCAAGCGTTTCCTTCTCCTCTCCTCCCCTTCCCCCCCAATTTTTTTTTTTGCGCTAGCCCTATTTTCGCGCGGCCAGGAAAATGAATTCGTTTCTCGCCCGCTGGAGACGCTTGCTACGCAGGCTACTGAGCCATCGGTGCACGATTTTGTCACTTCCGACATGTATTTTTTGTAGTACATAGAGCATCTGCCACTAAGGAAACAAGTACATGCCATGACTCAGCCAAAGAAACAGGAGCAAGAGAAAGCCGAAGTAAAAAAGTAAGTGATTCGTTTATGTTTTGCTAGGTTAGGTTTTTTCTGGGGATGGCCCTTTGAAAACTGGAAAATCTTGCAACTGACTGAAGTAAAAAAAACCTGAGCTTCTCAATAGAGCCAAAGTAACATTGCTTGCAATAACTCTCTTCTTTAAGTACTCTGTGTTACATGTATAGGGGGTAGGGGTCTGAGGAGAGAAAATATAAATAATGAGGACGTGTTAAGGACGGTGCGTTCTAACTTAAAGTTTCTTTTTCGCGATTTATGAATATGCGGGAAAAGCAGATCTTAACTAATGTTATTGAAATCCAAAAAGAAAATTAGAGGTAGCCTCGCCTTTTTTGAAAATAAATAATCAACAATATATGTAAAAAGGTTTAATATACAAAGTAATGTATCGCGTTCTTTTCCAAATCGAATCTTAATTATCTCTGAAAAATGCTTGGTTACCCCTAATTATTTTTTCGGATAACAACCGCGCACCGGTGGCTCAGTTGGTTGAGCATCGGGTTGTCACGCGGGAGGTCGTGAGTTCAACTCCGGCCGGACCAACACTCAGGGTCTTTAAATAACTGAGGAGAAAGTGCTGCCTTTGTAATTACATTTGCAAATGGTTAGACTCTCTAGTCTTCTCGGATAAG
>NC_090891.1:5473238-5478238 GCF_036669925.1 Montipora capricornis | reverse complement strand
GTACTTGGAAAATTGCCCTCAAATACAAAGTAAAACAAAGCAAAAACAGTAAATTCACTTCCAACTATAAGGTTAGCCCAGTCGATTCGGAAACGCAAGTTTCCCTCCGTAGATAAGGCCCTCGAAAAAGGCCTTTGAAAAATATAAGCCACGAGGGTTATTTTCGGAATTTTACGGTATATCATTTTATCGTTAACCTAAAGGCTTAGCCAACAGGTTGACTAATATTGCAACCACGAGAACATCATCGTATATCAAATCTGTTTGAAAATGTTTGTATTGGCGTCTTTCCATAAATCAGGTATTGGCAGATGTCCCCGCAAATAGTGAATTCCTTACAAAAGCTGTGTATTCGGACCTGTTCCCATAAGTAGGGTATCGGCAGATGTCCCCGCAAATAGCGAAGTCCCCACAAAAGCTGTGTATTCGGACCTGTTCCCATAAGTAGGGTACCGGCAGATGTCCCCGCAAATAGCGAAGTCCCCACAAAAGCTGTGTATTGGCCTGTTCCCACAAGTAGGGTATTACCAGATGTCCTCACAAGCATTAAACATTTTGTTACGTCCTCACAACTAAGTCCTCACAAAAAAATTAAAGGTTTTACAACATTTGAAGAGATGTATGAAGAGATGAGACATTAAGCAACAATCGTAGCAAATATTATTTGGATGACTACAAAAGAAGACGTAGTCCCCACAAGGGGGATTGGGAAACATATGGCCCACAAGTAGCCAGGGGCGCGTATGTGTGTGTGTGTGTGTGTATGTATGTATGTATGTATGTATGTACGTTTTTTGTCATACTCCAACAGCACGGTTCACAGAATTTTCTCTTTCGAAACTGATCGAATGCATTTAACATTTTAGGAGACATTTGACTCTGAGGGAAACCAGTTGTACTTGCAGCTGAACATGGTTACAGTGAGAACTCTCTTATAAAGAAAGTTGGGACACATAATATTGCCTAGCTCCATTATAGATATATGAAGAGCAGACCCAGTCTACGTGTGTTTAAGCGAAATCATTTACCACTGATTCCGATGTGTTGACCGTGAGTCCAGCTAGACTCTCTCTCGCTGCACTCGTATATGGGTATGATTCGTCATTTTTCAAGGTGGAATAGTCACACTTTATATAATTATAACATTCCATTTTCGTGTGGTAAAATGCTTTTTCATAAGTATTGCACGTACAATGGTAGGATGCATTCGATTGACCGTATTCCGGAATAGGAATGCATAGAATAGAAATCAGAAATCCTTGGCTTTTAGAGAGATTCATATGAAATTTTAAACATGTCTTTAACATCCCAGTTGCTTCAACATACTATTTCAAATCATCACTACAACTATTCTTATTCCGTAATAGGGTCGATGGAACTATAAAAACAGCCTCAGCTCAGATGGTCAAAAGATCAACAAACGTGTATGATCAAGACAATTTAGCGCCCGAAGACAATTTCTGTAACTTGCTGTCAAAAGCATGATCACCCCACAATCAAGAAAAAGCCCAAAAAGTTGGATGCTCTTCCGAAGTTACCACAAAAATCCCCTCCCAAAAGGAGTCAGCAAGTGACAAATTACTCAGCGAGATAAAAGTAAACATTTGCAAGACGCGGGATCATTTAAAGTGACTTTGGTTTAAGTTCTTATCCCGGATTCCGGATTTCGGGCTGGGTACGACTCCCATTCTTATTCAGGGCCTCCAAAAGCAATTCGTGGGAAGGGTGGGTATGACTATCCTAAAACTCGATATAAGTCAAACTTAACACTGATTTATTCTTACAGCGCTACTGGTCTGCTGTTATGTTGTTCCTTCAGGCCAAAACTATTGGTTTATGGGCGGTGCGTCTCACGCCGCAGATTAACTAAACTTTACCGGAAAATCACTAGATGTCACGTAAACTCGTGCATTAAACATTGCGGTTAAAGGAATACGGTTCCCAGCTGCACGGGAAAGCTTCCTATGGTACCAATATTCAGTTTGTGATATTTTGATGTTACCAGGAAAAGGTTGAGCTAATTTGGCCATTATAAGAGAATGTCATCACTGTTAAAGTGAGCTGACCCATGGGACATGACCGCACTGAATAGTAATCGGATGTACACCAACTGTTGGCTGACACTATTTATGTAATTTGTGGTAAAATTGGAGATTCTAAACAACAACTAAGTCATAAAGACGTAGGAATTATTGTCAAAATTTCGATTCTTGCCTTAAAAAAGTTAAAACAAGAATTCTAAGTGGCTTGTTTTTCACACTCGATGAATATGCAAATAAGGACGTTTGATGTCAGAAGGTCAAAAACACATGAATTTGATTAACTTTCACGCAGCGCATATACGCTTGCCCAAAGAAAGGTTAAGGCACTTGAAAGCTTATCACTTAGAGAGTTAACGGTGCAAATATTGTTAAATTTGGAGCTTTATCGCATGTAGAAAAACGATGTGGTTTCAGGGGTACCTTCAGTCAAGTAAAACCAGGCGTCTTGAAGTTGAAATTATTTTGGATGCAAGCCGTGATTCTAATTCCGAAAAAATCACGTAAACCAGATTTAGAGATATCACAAAAGAGCTTTTAGGAGGTTTTGAGCTGATACGAATTGGTTTTTGTAGCGAAATTTGACGGCAAATTAAGTGTTAATTTTTCCTGGAAAAATGGCGATTTCGACACGAACTCTTAAATTTGCATTTTCTCACACATGACTTAAAAAACTATACAGTGCATTTAGAGACATAATAGGCTACATCTGGACAAAATTTGAACTAAATCCATTTTCGAGCTTTGGCCACCTTTTGTTCGATTTTGGACACGCCCTCTTAAAGAGGTTATGCATATAAATTGGGAAAAGCCTAATTTAAATCAACAAGTTCATCACGTCAACCTGATACTAACGCTTTGTAACTCACTCAAATATGTAATTCTTGTCACTTAATCACAATTAATTATGCCTGTTTCGCCTAGTTGTTATATAGTCCTAACGGTTTTTCAAAGATTCTGTAACTGACGATGATGTTCGTAACATCAAAACATGTCTTGGAAGTAAAAAAATTGGCATGATTTTCTTAAATATAACGATTTGCTTTCTGCCGTCTCGACGTTTTGGTTACATAAAGTGAACATTTAGTACCACTATCAAAACGATTTAGTCTTCTTGTGTCTGTGTATTATTCTCTGTCTGCAATCTTGAATGCCTGAAGTCTGTAAAGTAACAAGGCAACCATTCAGAACTTGGTTTTCTGGTGGTGGTGTCCCCACTGTCCACATGGCATGAACAGCCCGTACTTTCAGATGTTGCTCTCTCTAAGTGATTGAGCAAGTGGTGGAGGTGACTGAAATGCAGCCTAGTGGTCACATTGAGTTTTTAACCTCTTGACTCCATCTTGGATTTGTGTTATGAGGAGTTCAGTTTGAAACAGGGAGCAGAAAAGTTATCTTTCTAACTTTAATATTTTTTGAGACATCGTGAACTTTTTTTACGGTATTGTTTTCTTCAGGTGAAAGCAAAACTTCAACATTTGTGAATAAAGACTGCTTTATCAAACAAAAGGCGTGGTCTCCGCCATCAGATGGTGTGATCTCATTTTTCTTCAAGACACCATATGCTAGAGGAATATTGTTATACAAAGGTGTCGATGGCAAAGATTTCTTTCAGCTTGAAATCGTTAATGAAACTTCAGTGGGTCTCTGGTATAACATCGGCAATGGTATCAGGAATATTGAACTGAGTTTGAAAGACAAACAAGTAAATGATCTGTCCTGGCACCATGTGGTAATCTATCGCAACATGAAAGTCTTTGGGTTTAAACTTGATAATGAAGAAAGCAAGCACGAAAATCCATTGTTTATGAAGAGAAACTTGGACGTGAGCAACAGCATCCTCTATGTTGGACGTTACCCTTATAACATAACGAAAGGTTTTGTGGGCTTTATTCGTGGACTGGTGAGTCAAAAATGTCAGCTCTAAAGTGTTTCTTTTAAGTGAAAACCTTAGACCCTTGCATTCCCAAACAAATGAAGAAGAAAAAAACTATGCCGACTCAGTTTGGAAACTCAGCGGACTGAAAACTGTTCTTATGCGTTGTTTCGTTTGTTTCTATCAGGAAATTAATGGTGAAGTTCAGGATTTACGCCGACTGGCTAGCAAGGTTGAATATGTGGCAAGTGGCTGTGGGAAAGCGTGTGAAAACAATGCTTGCAAGAATAATGGAAAATGTTTCTGTGATTGCAGCAAAACGACATTTTATGGGTACTTCTGTCATCATGGTAAGCTGCGTTGTGTAAGAGTACTTTGCTGGTTATTAATTGCGCCAAATACCGTATTAACATCTGAAACATTCATTCCCCTTCAGTCAATCATTTTTCAAAACTGAAGAACCGAAGTCGGAAACTTCAAATGGCTTTCGTATTTTCTTCTTTGCTCTGAATTGGTTGAGCTCCAGTGGTGAAGGCAGGTTTTTGAACAAAATGCGCGCACGTTATTCTCTCTATTGGCCTGAGCTAAAGGGATGCGCCCGAGATGGCCTTTAGACTTATAGGCTTAGGGGATACTGTGAGGTCTATCAAAATACGTTGTTGCAGTCGGGCTTATGGTTTAACTTTTGCCGTGCCACCAATTAATAACCTTGTCTTAAACTCGTTTGGTTGCGTAGTTTTTCACCCTTGTTTCTCTAGCTCCCCTCAATAAGATCATAGAAGAAACGTAATGATTGCGGAAGAAATTAAAATGAAGAATAACACCTCTGTCGCAGTGTTTTCGCGACTGAAAGCAAAGTTATTGGTGCTTTTGACTTTTACCGTAAAGAATTAAGTGGGCTAACGCAACTGTTTGCTTACGCACTGAACCGAGAAACCATCAATTCAACCACCGTGGGTAATAGTGGAGCTGCGCGCGGAGCACCATGGGTAAGAAAAAAATGGTGACACATTGGTTTTCGTCACCGTGATGGTCACGGTACGACCGTCAACCCCTCCATGTACGGTAATGTGACTAGTATCAAG
>NC_090891.1:5428238-5455738 GCF_036669925.1 Montipora capricornis | reverse complement strand
AAAGCAAATATTTGGCATGACAGTGCCCCTTTAAACTGTTTAGCGCCAGATTAGTTTATTCTAACACTAAAAAATTGTTATTTTATTCAACACTAAAAAAATTACGTCCCCTTAATCAGTAACCCTTGCCCTTTCTGAGAGATATTGCCTCGCCTGTCTTGATCTTGTAAACTAGTCCCCAGTGAATCAATTAAGAAGAAATACATGCCAGTGTGGAGAACAAGGTGAAGCCCCGCCACGAAGACGAGGCCCTCGTTTATCAGTCGCCCTTATCCAAGCGGCATTAAAAATATATCCATTGGATGGTGTTATTAGCAATCCTTGGTTTGCATCCACGTGATAAGACGGCCATGTTGGTGCACAAAACAATAGAAAATGGTTCCACAAGTTTCTGCATATAAATAATAGAGTCAAATTCCCAAAAGACACTTTCCTGCATTGTTGTGTACACCAACATGGCCGCCTTGACGTCAGATGAAAACCCCCAATAGCAACTTGTTTTCCCAAGTTATTTCCTGATTTTACACCGACTAGTGCTTTGATTGACTGTTTTCAAAGACATTTTGGCAATCAAAATCCCTTTGTAACGTCAAGTCAAATCTGGAATTTACTGACTACTAGCTTAAAGCTATATGTTTGACGTAAAGTGTTAAAGACGAGGCGGCCTTCTTACTAAAAAAAAAAAAAAAAAATTTCGAAGACAAGGTTCTCCGCCCTATCCCTAAGGACAATTTTTCTGCCATACAACAGCCACAATGGACTCCTGTAATTTATTTAAAGGTATGGCGTCACGATATTGTTCTGAGGGAGGAAAGTGGAACCCGTCAAACTTCACGAAATGCCGTTCTGCTAAATTTATCATCTTGCATGACGCGGTATGTAATTGTTCTAAATCAACACCCAATTTCATTGATTTGAATAAAAAAAGTTTTTGTTATTGTTACGAAGCTTACGCACGCGCGTTTCTGAGATGGGGACAGCTACCGGAAGAGAATATTTTGCGTGCCACGCAGTTGGTGCCTTACAGAGTTTTATACTAATCATCTCTAATGGAAAAGATGCTTAACAATGCCACGTGATGTGGTTGTGTGAACTGAAGACAAGTTAAAAGGGAAAACACCTCACTTACGGTTGCCGTCCGAGTGTCAAAAACGCACATGCTTTAGCTCCCTCTTATCACAATGATAATAGCAAGTGCATTATTAACGCACATGCTTTAGCTCCCTCTTATCACAATGATAATAGCAAGTGCATTATTAACGCACATGCTTTAGCTCCCTCTTATCACAATGATAATAGCAAGTGCATTATTATTATCATTATCATTATCATTATCATTATCATTATCATTATCATTGTCTTTGTCATTGTCATTGTCATTGTCATTGTCATATTATTATTATTATTATTATTATTATTATTATTATTATTATTACTATTGAATCTTTGCTTTTTTCTTTGTGTTTAATTACGCTTATAACAGTGGGCTAATTGCAACTCAGTGTTTCTAGTTTTCAGTATTGCCTTACTCTTTCTGCCTACTTATATTCTTAAGTTCGCATAGGCGTTTTGGCTGATTATCCATTTCTGATCATTTCTGGTATCTCTCAGTAAGTGGGGTACTTCTTTGTCATTATACGTGATTATCGTTAGTTCCTTTGCGAGTTCTTTGAGGTGACCTGCACGGAAGTCGAAAACAGTATTTATCATTATGTTTTTGGTAGCCAACAATATACAACCCCTTACGTAATGACTTGACTTTTCTTGTCAAGAAAAACGAGGGCCAACACCGTTGGCCATTACGTATATATTTTCGCGTTCTTCTGAATCTTGATTTCTCTCAGATTCCTGTAATTCTTGATCTCTTTGACCCACTGTCGAAGTAATAGTTTCCATTACATTTCACATAGTCTTCTCAAAACTCGCCGCCTTGTCCCGTATATTTTGGCTTGTAAGATTCAACTCAGCATACCTAGCTTCTTCCCAAAGCTCTTCCATGACGGCCATATTGCCTTTCTTCCTTCCTTTATCGTTTCTCGGCGCTTTTTCAGACACCACTAGAAGCTTTGCTTTCCTTTTGCACTCAAGTAAATCCAAGTTCATTTGTGGTGTCTATTTTCTCTTTTCTTCTCCAGCTCGTTTTGGCATGTTTTCTTGTCTTGTCTTGTAATGTCTTGTAACAAAATTCAGAACTGTCGTCGGGATTTCGCTTTAATACACCTTGTTTGTTACCAAACAGTAGCAAAGTATCTTAACTAGATACTACATAGACTTGCCTCGGCGCTTTAAGCTGGGCTTGCCTATGAAGTGAATAACATAGAGAGACACAAGTCCCACGTCCACTCTACTAGGCCGCCATGGTTGTTATTGTTTTTATTATCATCATCATCATCATCATCATCATCATCATCATCATCATCATTATTATTATTATTATTATTATTATTATTATTGTTATTATTGTTATCATCATAATCATTACTAAATGAACAATGTCTTCGTGTCATTACTAAGAGAACAAACGTTTTCGTGCTAGCTTGTAGTACATAGCTGTACATAGCTTTGTCGCAAAAGTTTCGAAGGATGAATTGAGGTTAGCAGGACCTCATGGAGGGGACCCTTTATCGTCCATACTTGGCTTAGGGCCAACCCTTTCATGAGTAGATTTTCATATTTATTTGTTGTATTCATCGTCACATACATCACATGTGAAGAACTCCATTCCTTATTCTTCATTTCTTAGACTTCGACGTCTATGTAGTGATGACTCCGCTATTTCTAGAAAATCAAAGATGTACCAGTTCTTCGAAAACGTGGTTATCCTGTCTTTGTGGTCAAAGCGGGCCATCATCGAGCCCAACTATTTGATCGACAGTCAGCACTACAAACGTCACAAAAGGCTAAGAATGACAGAATTCCATTCACCTTCACTTTCCATCCTCACAATCACGCAGTCAAAAGTATCATTCTTAATAACTTTAAGTTACTCCAAAATGATCCAGAGACTGGTAGAATGTTCTAGCAACCTCCACTAATTTCATTCAAACGCGACGAAAGCGTGTGCAACTTTTTAGTAAGAAGCGCACTCAAAACTAACGAGCAACCGGGCACTTTCAAGTGCGCGCGCTCACTATGCAAAACTTGTACTTTCACTCTTTACACCAACAAAATATCGGGATCTAAGCGATCTGTTAAGATCACCGATAGTTTCACATGTACCTCCGCGCGCAAATGTCATTTATTGCATAACCTGTACGTTATGTAATAAATTATACATTGGCGAGACAGGTAGACGACTAGGCGACCGATTGCACGAACACCTTCGCGATGTTGAGAAGAATGACAAGGATGCATCTAGGCCAGTAGCTCGTCATTTAATCTCCCTAACCACTCCAAAGAACACATGACTATCTGCGGCCTTTCCCTACATCAAGGTACGACGGAAAGCCGCAACAATCTGGAACAAAAGTTCATCTTCCAAATCGCACCCTTAATCATCACGGTATTAACGAAGGCTTTTTCATTTAACTAGTGTATTCCTATTTTTCACGCTGCCTTGTTACCACCAATAGCGTAGCTCCTACTCCACTATAAAAGACTACACACAACCCATAATTCCTCCATTCGCTCTGACGAAGGGCTAAAGCTGGACTCGTCAGCTTTTAGAATCCCTGTACGGTGATCAAGTTGCATTATCAACTCCGTTGAAAAAACCAAATTTTATTTATAGACCGCCTCCCTTGGGAGTTTCAGCACGTCTAATGTTGTAAAAGTCAATCAAGAAGAGCTATCTTAGCGTCAAGGGAAAAAAATTTACGCAGGGAAGGGTTGATTCAAGGAATTAGTGGGGTACAGGCTCCCCCCACCGGTACCTACTTCAACAACGGAAAGTAGACACTAGAAAACTGACGACAAACAAAGAAAAAAGAAACATCTGTATCATGGATCATATTAGTTTCTAGAATTTTGAGTAGCCAAAAACTCTTAAAGCAATCATCACAGGTTTGTCATGCTCCTGCTGAGAACATATTTCAGCCTGCTAGAAATGTTGGTTGGAAAAGAAACTTGGCTGCTACTGTCTATGCAAATGATAAACATTTACTGGAGTTAGTCATGAGATTAGTAAGCTCGAACAGTCACATATGGGAAGAAGGTTGATTTTAATTTTGTACCGAAATTGGTATGTGTGTACATAACGGCTATTAAACGACTTCATGGCTTGCTGAGCTCTGATTGGGCAGAAAAACACAAAGAATTTCTGGCACCAATCAGACTTCAGTATTACCCCGACTGTTTGGAATTGGTCTGGTAAGAACGTGTCCCCAGGGGCTCTTCTCGCACTACTATGCTTTTCTTCGTCGCCATTTTATTTCGCCCGTTGTCTCCGCGATCTGCCCCTGGGTCTCCGAGGATAAACATTAACGTTGGCTAGCTAGCTGTAATTGCATATCCGATTGGTACATTAAATTGACACCATTAAGTACCACTGTCAATTAGTTTGATTCTCCTTTCACCTAAGAAAGAATTACCTACGTTTCATTTAGATGGATGCAATTTTTAATGGTGGTTCGCCTGGGAACGACGTCGGTACTATTCTGTCGGACCTGGAGGACACTTTGAGGCTGGAAGCATCAAACAATTCTTTAGAGCTACAGAGGATCTTTGGAGGAGACTTAATTATATCAGTGGATATACTTTCCAAAATTGCAGAATACAATCGTATCCATGGAAACGTGAGTTCAGCTGAGAACTTTAAGAAGTTTGCTCAAGCAGCCAGTCATTTGTTGGAGAAGAAAAATGGCCAGGCGTGGAAAGAAATTTACGATGTAAGTGCAATATTATTCCCCTTCATTAAAATAGCTGTTCCAAGTTTAGATACAGAAAACATATTCATATTTGGTCTTTGGAGTGGGTCCAGGGTAACCCCCTTATCCTCAGTAGGTCCAGGCTACCCTCCCCTCCTCCCCCCAGTCTCTCGTTTTTTGTACCTTGGAACCTGGAGCAAGAGATGCTGAAAAGAAACAGATACCAAGAAGCTTTCTACAACATCTACATTCATTTCATTCATATAAGGATTAGCTAAAATGCTTTTTAAATCCCTTGTATTTTTTTATAGTCCTTTGTTTTCTAAACCTACTCCGAAACTCGTTGTAACGGAAAGAAACTCTGAGGCTTGACGGTGATCGTTCAACGGAAAAGAATTTGAAAGCATCCTTAAAATGTAGGATGACCGAACGATTTTGGCAAAAGCGGTTCCCTGGATGGCAGTAGCCTTTAAGGAACCTTTTCATTCCCACCATTTGCAATTCAAAATGACTACCTGATGGCGTTTCCGAGTCTAGCAAGACAAGGGCCATATTCCCCTAAGAATAGGTTTGAAACCGTAAAAGTTTTAACTATAATTATCTCTTACCTACATGCGTCATCAGACACATTTTACAGAGTTTGTAGTATACCAGTCTAGTACTACTTATTAGGAAAATCGTGACTAAAAGCAAAGAAATAAGATTCCTACACGAATTCTTAGCACTGAACCTGGCCTCCACAGTAGTACGGCTCAAAGATGAATCCCTCACTCTTGGTGTTAGGAAAACCTTTATCAGCAACCTTGAGCGAGAGATGAGGTTGTACTGAGAAATCTTCACTTTATCAAAGGTTTCATTTTTTATAACGATTAAGCCAGATTTTAAGAATTTTCACTTCTTCTTCTTCATTTGCAGGCGGGAAAAGGAAGAAGCACAATTTTAGTGGAAACGATGGATGATTACGGACTGGGAGTTGCCGCAACATTTGGCAAATCAGCACAGCTGCAATTTGAAACAGACAACCTTTTGATGAGGATTAGCCGCATTCGACAGAATAGTCAGGTGAGACAAAATATTTAAACCATGTAAACCTACAAAATACAATTGTTCACATTTCCTGTAATTTCACAGCTTTTATTTAAAATAATTCTCTTCTTTTCTCGGGCTCAAATACCACGCATAATACGAGCCACCCTCAAAAAAAAGTCATTGCAGCATTAAGGCCATGTTACACGAGGCAATTTTTCTTGCAACTCGCAACGCAACGATGACGAATAAAAAACCTTTCAAGTTGCAGAGGGTATGTTACACGTTGGCAACTTCTTTCGCAACTTGCAACGCGTACAATAACAAACAAGATGGCGGACGCGCTAAGTCGCCGAAAGATGAGCTCTGATTGGCCCATTCTGACAAAATTGCGTTGCGAGTTGCAGAGGGGATGTCACACGCAAGCAACTTGTCTCGCAACGTTGCGAAAAGTAGAGGGTCGTTCTACTTTTCTCGCAACTCGCAACGCAACAACTGCAGTTGCAAAATGGGGTGTTACACGTGAATTGTTTCTCGCAACTTGCAACGCAACGTTGTTGCGATGCGAGTTTCAAGAAAAACTGCCTCGTGTAACATGGCCTTTAAACAATTGCGATTCATCCGCTGTCAAAAAATCGAAAACAAATTTATGTGGGTGACGTCACATCACGATACATTGGCAGTGGTAGATATTAAGAAGCCTAACTCACATGATCGGTACAACGTCTTTCTCTTCAGATTCGAGTCGAAGGCATGAAAGTCACCTCCCTGAAAAGCTCCATATATTTGCCTTCTCAAGTGTTCAGCTCATCTGAAGACTCCCTCGTTGTATCACTGATTTATCAAACATTAAATGAAGTTTTGAGGCTATCTAAAGATCCTGATGATGACGCTGGTGATGTTTTCACAGCTAATACAAGTATTGTCTCATCTACTGTTTCGCCTGAGCCCCGAAGTGTTTTAAGCGAACCTATTTTCATCGTATTAGAGAATAAACAGGTAAGGTCATAATTAGAGGTACGATTTATTTTACCCTGCCACTTCTCTAACAAAGTCCACTGCAAAATTGACCACAAATAAGCAAATTGGGAATATCTTATTGAAAAGCTGGATTTGAATAAAATTACAAGGTTGAAATGTTCCAGCCAGTTCGTAAATAATGAGAGCACTCGCCTCCCATCGATGTGACCCGGGTTCGATTTCAGACTCGGCTTCACATGTGGGTTGAGTTTCTTTGTTCTCTTCTCTGCACCGAGAGATATTTCTCCGGGTACTCCAGTTTTTCCCTCTCCTCAAAAACCAATATTTTGACTTGATTTATGTTGATTGTTAATTTCGATTTCGATTTCCTTTCCTTTCCTAGCAACATTGTAATTTTCACAAGTGAAATTATAAATAAACGCTCGAATTTCACGCCAAAATTAAGGAGTAATTTGTCATCCATGTTACTAACGAGTTTCTAAAGGTAAATTATCACCCCAAGAAAGATTTGTAAGCTGACTTTTAGAGCGTTAGCTCTTCGTCAGAGCGCATTGAGGAATTGTGTGTTCATAGTTACTGTGGTTTATAGAGCGCTTTTCAGTTGAGTGTCATTACGGTAAAGTCAATACCAAAGACATTACTTCGACCAATCACAGCAGTTGCAAAAAGCGCAATGAACCAATCCAAATTCGTGGCAATTCCATGTAACTTGCTCAAAGCGCGGGAAAAATCGTAGGGAGGAACACGCGATTGGTTTTGGTTTTCCTTCCCATTGGTTGATAAACTGGCGCGAGATCTTTAAACCAATCACTAAGCGTGGCGATTGCAATCGCGTAATTACTTTCGACAATCATTTGAAACCTACTCTATGAAATAAACAGGAGCTTTGTTATTGGTGGAAATATGGCGACATAATAACTCGAGTAAATTAATTAATTGAGGAGAAGCGTTTATTGATGCGGTAGGGATTAAGAGTTCCTAGTCGAAAATTAGACTTTTCTTTGAGTTCTCAACCCATAATTCCTTAATTCGCTCTGACAAAGGGTAACGCTCGAAACGTGAACTCACAAATCTTCGTCATGCTGGTTAGCTCGTTTGCTGAAATAAAATTTTCGTACTACACAGGGTTACTTTAGTAAAACGGAGCCACCACGGAAAAAAAGTAATTCTGATGTATGTTGGCTTGGCCTAAATTCCGAATGTCCATGTAAAGAAAGACACCGTCTGAACTTCTAAATCGTAAGGAGTGAGAATAGACTAATGAAAGAAACGCAACATCCATTTTCACTTCGACAACGCATTTCTTCCGGCATTGTAGAGTAATTTATTTTTTAATTATTTAAACTAGAAAAAAAAAAGACGATTTTTTGTTATTAAGGTCATCCGTTAAGAGGTGACTATTTTTTTGAACCCTCAACACTTGACAAGCAAATTAAATCCTTTTCAAGAAATGGTGTAAAAAATTGGAATAGATTGCCTAGTGAAATCCGCTTTCTATGCAAAAATAATTTAAAGTTAAAATCCACAACATCCTACTCCAAAGACTTTCAGAAGAAAATGACTATATTGAGTTATCTGTCTTAACAGCAAAAATATCTTAATACTCTGTCTTCTCATATTTGCACTTTGCATTGATTTGATTTTAGATGATATTTACTTAGTTGACTGTATACTTTGTACACTAGTTATTTGTTTACGTATTTGTTCTATAATGTATTGTTTTTAAAACACACAGCTGAAAACTAAAGCTGCCTCTACTTGTTCTCCCTGTTATACACGTGTAACCACTGCTCGCCTCGACTAGCCTTTGCTAGCTGCGAGCAGTGAATATTGAACATATGCTGTACTATGTCATAATGAAATTATACAACATTCATTCTAAACATTCCTTTTTATTTCAGACTGACTCTTTCCGTGTGTGTTTGCTTGTGCGTGCTTAAACCACTTAGACTTGTCAATTCACGTGGCAGATTGTAATAATAAAATATGTTATTCAATTTGCTATATTTTTCTTCGAGACAGATGTCCAGAAGTGTACCGTTTAGTACAACTCGGCCCTCGGGAAAGTGTTTATTCTGGAGACCAGGCGAACCGAAGACGTGGAACACCAGAGGGTGCTGGTTTGTCGCGAGCAAATCCAATTTAGATGTGACGACTTGTGAATGTAATCACCTGACAGTTTTTGCAGCGCTCATGGATCCTTACGGTCGAGTTGTAAGATTAAATTCGTTTATACCGCGACATTCACCAATCCTATGCATTATGAGTTCTAATTAGGACATACCATAAAAGGTAAAACAAAAGAGTTGGTTTACTTACTACCTGTTAAATGTAACAGACTTGATGATGACGATGATGATGATTATAAGAAAATGATGGTGACAATGACAAGGAAGATGACGCTTCTGATGATGATAATGATGATGATGGCGATAAGGAGGCAATGCGGGCTAGTGGTTAGGGCGCTTACCTTGAGATCCGAGGATTCAGAGTTCAAGACATGTTCTGACCACTCATTGAATTTGTTCCTGGTAGTCCCTGGTTCAACTTCTCAGCTGCACTTGTAAATAGCCAAATGGTTCTGCCTCTGGCCAGTAGGGGTTCTAAACGGTTGTTGTTGAATGTTCTGTTTTGTCGTAATTGTGTTTCATTGTTCCTGGAAAGCCCTATGGGGAGTCGTCAATTATATATGTATGTATGTATGTATGTATGTATGTATGTATGTATGTATGTATGTATGATGCTGAAGGTGATAATGATGATGATGATGATGATGATTATTATGATAATGACGGATAATGACGGAAGACGACTTTAACTACGTGTTACAACTATAACAAGCTAGCTTACAACGTTTCTTTAACCCTTTGAATTTCGTTCCCTTATCTTTTAGAAAAAACTTAGGTAAAGGTAGCTAGCTACCTATAGGTTCAATTCTAACTCCAGTTGTTTTTGTTCTTAAAAGGAATCCAAGCCTCACACACAAGCGCTTGAACTCATTTCCACAGTTGGTTGTTCCATTTCCTTGCTCGCTGTTTCCATCACTTTGGTTGTACACTTGTGTTTCTGGAGAGTTTTAAAAAGTCCAAGATCTAAAGTGCTCCTCAACTTGTGTGCTGCTGTTGCCTTTACGTGTGCTCTTGTTATATCCGAAGGGAAAGCCCGAAATAAGGTTGCTAAGTCTTTTTTTTTTTTTTTCAGCCCTGGGCTAACAGTTCCAACACTTGCTTCAACGTCCGTTCGACTTTGATTAAGAGCAATGTCCAAACAGTGTGCTATCCTCCTTTATATAATAACCCAAGGTCTTCATGGATTTTGTTTGGTTGTTGCCTATGATCTATTAGAGGCCAGACGCACGCTTGACGTCACCATTAGCTTTTATCCGCATAAAGTTTCATCCTTTATTATATAAAACAAATAGATTCCATGTTGCCGTGGGTCTGTTCAGTAATAGATCACAGAAGACGTCAAAATGTGGTAAGAACATCAGTGACACACTCGGCGATCGCCTCGTGTGCCACTTTTTTGTTCTTACCACATTTTGACGTCATCTGTGATCTATTACTGAACAGACGCACGGCAACATGGAATCTATTTGTTAATTAAACCGCTTTGAAAAATGTTGAATCGTTGTTGAATGAGTTCACCACCAATAATCACTATAGTCCCAACTTTTTTCAAAGTATAATAGACAGAGGTTGAGCAAGAAATGAGATGAAAGAAACAGACAAATTCGTGTTAATAAAAAGGCTTCCAGAAAAATAACCTCTCACTCGCGTTATCATTTAACACACCTAAGGAAAATAACGAAAAAAAAAAAAAAGAGATGGAACGTTCTCTGCCCGCAGACCATATTGATATTGATTTTCATAAGACAAGGACTTAATTAATTCATAAAATTTATCGTAGCATATCAGCAAAAATCACAACGGTATATATACCGGTAGGAGATCTGAGTTTCATCAAACCATACAAGTCCTTACAAAATCGGAAGGATTTTGAACAAAGCACCCGAATTCTGTTTCTGGGATACCTGTGTACTTCTCAAAGGTTCCCTGTCGGCGTTAGTTCTCGAGAAGATTGCAGGAATACGAAAATAATCCTTTTTCCTTCTCTCTGTGGGAGCGATTGGAGCAGTTGAACACTTCAAAAAAAGTTCACCATTATGCGAAAACTTCAATACAATGTTCGACTCAGAGCTTCAAACATGTGCGATTTTCTCGTAAAGTCACTTGACATGACATCTCATATCATAGGTGAAATGGATTCAACAAAGTGATAGTCGGCTCTTACGTAATAAGCAGTTTACCATACAGCACAGTTATGTGCAAGTTTGAACTGAATGCTTTTTATTCCTTCATTTTCAGGTTATATTATGCACAGTAGTTGCAGCCTTACTGCACTACTTCCTGTTAGCATTGTTTTCGTGGATGCTTTGTGAAGGAATGCTCCACTACATGCTACTTGTGAGAGTGCTTAGAAACGACGCTGTAAGCAAAATGAATCTTTTTTACACCTTTGGATGGGGTAAGTGATTGATATTAAGGTTCGTTTACCGTTAGCCATGCCGCGCACGGTTACGAGTTGGAATCACGTTCTTGAAGCGCCATTCTCTATTAGATTCAATAAATTAAAATATGTCTATCGTGTCTTTTGTGGTCAAATTAACTCCCATCAAACGGGTTGTGTTACCAACTCGCAATTTACTTGCTTTTAAATGGCTTGATAGCTCAGGGATAAAACTATTCAACGCAATCGTACAGTCAAGGCTTCGAGTCCCGTTTAATTCTGTTTTTTTTTTTTGCCTCTCACAACTACGATTTCTCGCTTAAAGCGAAGTTGTTCTAATGCTTACCAGTTCAGTGTTACTTACAGAAAAAAATATCAGTGAGAGTTGTATCCAAGTGAAACAAGGTAATCTCCAGTCTCGCGTTCCTTCAATGGCCAAATCACTGGCTGTTCTTGCAACGACAAATAGCAAATCTTGGAAGACTTAGGAGACAGATGCTTGCCACCCAACCACGAAAGCCTCTTTACTAAAACTTATTGCTCTCTTTAGCTTTTATTGAATTTAAATCAACAATAAATTTCAGGCTCAGATACGGTTTCATCCCTTTGCATCCTGTGAGCACAAAGCTTGCAGTGAATACTGTTGGTTTTATTTCGCGAAAGTCAAAACTCATCGCCATACTGATGACATAACTTTACATCAAATCCCAGCGATTCTCGATTTTCGCACAGGATGCGTAGTATCGTTTATCCTATGGCTGTGCCATTTAGAGGCAATCATGGCTTAACTGTGAGATGAGGTCACAAAGTGCTTGGCATCGTACTTCGGCCTGGAGACAAATGACTGGCTTTCATTAATTTTGCGACGTCTCGAAATGGAAACGGAAAAATATGGTTGCCATAGGAAAGCGATAAACGTGGAAAGTGGCCTACCCCTCAACTTATTTCAACATTCATTGTAGACTGGTATTGCGATGCCAGATAAATGAGATTGGTACTATCGTAATAACGAGAGGGTGAAGCCGGTGCGATTTAAATCTCGGCCCCTTCGGCAAACCATATGCCTAGAGAGAGAATAAATCGTTAACTACGTTCCGTTCTCTTTTGTAATCAATCAGGCTTCCCAGCCCTCGTAGTTGCCATCTCTCTGATTATCACTCGAGCCGGCGGTTATGGTGGGGAAGATGTTTGTTGGCTCAATGTCAAGAATGGGTTGATTTGGGCCTTTATTGGGCCGGCTCTACTCGTTATTTCGGTAAGTGAACCATTGGCGTCAACTTTACATAAATTTTCCATTCAATATCTTACGAGTTTCTGAGTGTTTGAATGAAGTTGACTTTTTCATAATTCTTGAAGAACAGCTACATCTACTAATTGGTGGAAAGAGATGATTTCCGTTTAAAACTATGACATGCATAGAAGTATTTTTTACTTCTTCTCTCAGGTTAACATCGTTGTATTCGTCCTGGTCTTGAAGAAAATGATGGGAACAGTGTCGATGCAGTCTAAAGAACGGTTTGAACAAGTGAAAGCTGGGGTCAAAGCCTCCGCGGTAATTCTTCCTCTACTTGGTATCACGTGGTTATTTGGACTCTTGAGCTTTAATTCAGATACCATAGCTTTCAAGTATATATTTTCCATCTTCAACTCTCTTCAGGGACTTACCCTTTTTGTATTTCACTGCGTCTTCAACAGACAGGTAAAGTTTGTTTGCAAACTGAGATAAGCAAATTTTGAACTTATCCACAGCTAGCCAATCAGAATGCGCGTAAGTACTATTCATTTCTGAGGTTTGTACTCATCGCAGATAACGCTAGAGATCAAAAAGGTTACTGGTGAAAGCAATTGAACCAGCGAAAAGCAAGTGTATTCCTTGAATGCTGCAATATCAAAAGAATTAAGCTTCAGGGAAATCAGTTCCATAGTTTCGAAACAGGGCTTGTTTATTTTAAGGTTGCGTTTGGCAGTAAAATGATTGGAAATGAATGCAATGTGAACTTCCACTGGCTTTCCTGCACTATGGCGCATCTTCGTGGGTGTTTTTAAATCAAGAATATCACCATTTTGGTGCGTAGATTGGATAAATATGTTCGCACTAATGACGAAATTATAGCAAAAATGACATGCAAAATGCTCCAGAATCAGAGAATTGGTCAACTGGTCATTTGTCTGAGTTTCAGCTGGTTGCACTATAAACAACTCATTCATTTGGCTTATGCTTTTGATATGTTACACCTTGTTTCACATACTTACTGACATAACCAAAAAAAACTAAAGATCAAGGAAAACATGCCTTTTTCTTATTCTTTGCCGGTTGACACCGTTTAAAATGCGTAAGAATATAGACATTCTTTTTTCACGGTGTACCAACCTTAAGACAGCCTCCTTGTAACACATTTTAACTTATTTTGGTGAATTAACAAAAATAAAAAATAAAAAAGAAATAAAAACGTAAACCCCGCTGTTTTTAAAGGTACTTTTTATTCTTTGTTTGGTATTCTCGGAGGAGTAATCTGGAATTAACTTGTCCATTATAAACAATGGTTAGTCCGTGTTAGGAAAATGACTAACGCGTGGAGAATAAAATCTGGGAAAATCCAAGGATAGCGCACACCTTTGATATTGGACATCCATTTTATGGTCAATTGACACCTGTCAAGACAAAGTATTCGCTCACCATTATTACGTGACAATATCCGTGGCCTAAGTTTAGAGCCCATCGAGATCGACTCTTTTTAGTTGACCGCTGACCAGATACTGGTTTTCGATTGGATCGCAGGCTCAAGCTAACATCTAAACATAAAAAGGCTTAATTTTTAGCTCGCTTTCTGTGGCTCGACGCGGCTACACCGCCATACTACGTCACCGAAACTCTCGAAGCTTTTCGTGTTCAGGTGGAAAACGGTTTGGAAAATATTTTTCCTGCATTTTTCGCCGGCTTCAATCCAAAAAGATGATTCCGAATATTACCGTGTCTCTCAAGGGACATGCTGCAAATTAAAGGGTTGCTGCAAATAAAATAAAGTTGCTGCCCATTTTTAAAGAACGAGTTGCTGCAAATTAAAATAATGTTGCTGCAAATTAGAACATCAAAAGTATGCACGCGCTCTTGTGGAAGGGCAGGAACAAGCACATATGTCATTGCTTTAACAATTCATCCTAAACATCCATTAAAGCTAACCTTGGGCTTAATTAGGCCTAACGTTAGCATTTGCAAACAGTTAGGGTTGTTTATGTATTGGTAAAACAATGACCTGTGACCTTCCTTCAGTGCGCACGCATACGTTTGATATCTTAATTTGCAGCAACTCTTCAATTTGTAGTATGGATCTTCGTACTAAACCCTACTGAAGAAAACAAAGCCCATATGAAAAAGAAAAAAAAAATTCTTTGAAACCAAAATAAATGGTGACTACTAACATTGTAGAGCAGGGTTGGCGAATGCTTAGGGAGCAGTGCTGGTGCAGTGGTGATGGCACTTGCCTTCCACCAATGAGGATCGGGTTCGATTCCCCGACTCCGGCGTCATATATGGGTCGAGTTTGTTGGTTCTCTATTCTGTTCCGAGAGGTTTCAATAAGGTCACTTTGCACTGAGTTTGAGTTGAAATGATTTGATTTTTATGTACAGTTTCTCCAACTAGTGCTCCAGCGCTAGAAGACGTGACGCTTAAATAAAAGCTCATTGTAGCCCACCCAATAATCTTCCTAATGATGTAATCGAGTTAAAACAAGAAGAGGTGGAAAAATGATAAATATCCCTAACAGTGCCAAATAAACTGCCGACCGGAAATCGATATTCCACGGTGGCCTACAAGGGACATCAAGTCTCGTTTCTGGGATTTGTCGCGGGGCTTTCAGTTAAATCTTAATAGTAAAGAGTATGTGGCTGAGCCGGTGCTGCGCATCCATTCCAATTCCTTTTTCAGGTGAAAGACGCTGTCAAACTGCATCAACAGAAAAGAAAGGCAAGGTATCCTTTCAAATCCAACCACGTCAGAGGAATTCAAGAGGAGATTCCACCAAACAAAGGTATGGGTGTTGCCTGTTCAAGCCAGTTCAGCCTAAAGTTTGTTACAGTACAATACGTTCAGTACTTGGTGAGCACTTCTCGTCGTCCTCAAATACACATAATGGCCACATGCTTTCCATTTGTTTGTCGATTCCACTGAAATATTCCGCTGAAGTTGTAAAGTCTATAACACTTCGGAGTGGAGGATGGCGCATTTGTGAGAATCCTCCTTGTGTTTCGGAATAAATCAGTTCCCGAACATTCAGGGCCCTCCGTATCCAAAAAGATCCAGAAATCTCAAAACATTCGACACACCGTGCGTCTAGCGCTTCGTGTTGTTTCTCTCACTGAATCCCCGACTCCTTTTTTTTCCCTTGGGTTCTTAGTTGGGGTTCCGGGACTATTTTGTTAACACAATAACTAATTAATGAGGTTAACACTACTGCAAACAGCTTGGCAACAAGACATTGTTTGATGCAACTTTGGTCAGAAGAATTCTGAATGTACCTTGAAAAAGTTACAATTCAAAAGCCCAACGTGCAATTAATATTTATTAAGGAGCGCATCCTTTTTCTTTCCAGCAAATTGGTGCATGAGCACATACAAGGACCCTCGTGATGGCCTTTGGATCGTCCATGATAAAGACACTAGACAGGAGTGTGAAAACGTAGTGTCTTTGAATTGTAACTTTTGAAGCTAACATTAAAATCTCTCCAAACCAGAGTAGCATTAAGCATACGTCTAACACATGTGAAGCATATTTCTAACACGTGTGGCTTTTGCGGAAGTGACTTAAGAGCTTACTTACTCTCGGACTCGACTATACAAACAATTGCCTAGTTCGCCGCAAGCCATACCGTATCAGCAACACTGCGTTTTTCTGGGGCGTTCCATTTCAAACATTTTCGGAAGATGTGACCTTTGAAAAGAGAATGAATCGGAAACTGAAGTTATATGGTATAAAAATATACTGACCGCTTTTTAAAGACTAACTCTCGCCAGAAGTTACCTGTCTACGTTTATAATTTTTTACACATTTGTCTATGTAACAAATCAAATGTGGTTCAGCGTTGTCTTTGCTGTTATCGATTTTTGTCATCACATTGGTCAAAATAATTTGTGCCTCGTGAGTCCACAACAAAGTTTGACCGATCTCGTGACGAATATCGTTTTCGATAACAGAACAGATAACGTTGAAACACATTCGATTTGCTTTTTACCACAATATTTAACATGAAAGAAAATGTTGTGTATTTCCCAAAATAAGCGTTTCTGATTGGCTATAACAACAAGAGAACGTTGACACTAGTAGAGTTGTCGCGACTCTTATCGGCAACGACAAATTAGCCAATCAGATTGAAAGATTTAAAAAAAAAAAAAAGGTTTTCAGTCAATGATTCACAGCGCTAGAAAAATATAGGGAATTATCCCCTAGGATATTATTCACTGATCTGTATGTTGCTTGACTGGCTTTCAAAAGTCAGTGGTGTCTGCACAGTAAATCTCCGAATATTACTTTTCTCGTGGTGTTCTGATTGGCTCATTTCATTTCGATTACCACCTCAGTATACCCTATGACCTTGTATAGAAAGTGATCGTGCCGGTCGTTTTGTAAATTAAACAACTTCTGGTCGCTTTTTTAAAGTTTACGCTTATTCGTATGATCACTTATTTTTTTCAGCTGCCAACCATCGTTTACATCAGAACCCAAAGAATAACGAGAAGCTATCAGAAATAACAGATTTTGACTATGGCCCCAAGAAGCCAAGTGCAATGAAAAACGAAAAGGAATTAACTTGCGCTGTTGTTCACCGCATTCCACCTGAAGGCCTTCCCAATTCCACGTCCCACTCATTTGATCCTTTTTAATGTACAGAAAGCAGAGTTTGAGGAGGCCCTGGCACAGTGCTTTTAAATTAATGCACACGGGTTTTTTCTCGGAATCATGTTACTGGAAGATTTTGTTTAGAATAGCATTCCCCAATCAATCAGAGAAAAATCAGCTTAAAAGAAGTTAGAAAAACGCTCTCGCATAGACATCATGCGCATATTATGTCCTGTATTTAATCAGCCGGCTCTCTATTGATTGATTTTATTATTATTATTATTATTATTATTATTATTATTATTATTATTTATATTATTATTTTCAATTCTCTTCATTACATATACTAGTTACAGTACATATCAGAACAATAAATATCTATAGCAAGTAAGTACAGCAAAGAAAACAACTAGCAGTGAAGAAGGGCAAAATATAGAAAACTAATTATATACCCCGGCTTTGTTGCTTTAAAGATGTCTGAGAGTAAATAACTATTATACAGTAAATACAATAAAAAAAAGCATGGTAAAGCACAGAATCCAAAGACATAATTAAAAAGATAGTACCAGGGAAAGGATATTACTATCGAGTAAGATAAAATCTTATTTGGCTCAGTTTTGTCTGATTTCTAAGGCAATTGTATTCCAAAAATAAAGGTAAAGGTACATGTTATTTAACGTCGGAAGTTCCTTTACTCTCTAGAGAGTATTCTCCCAGGAAGCCGACTGTGCGCTCATTTTACCCCCGTCTTTCCATCAGTGCTCCGTTTTAAGGTATTTAAAGCTATTTTGGCTACACTGAAAGGAAAGAAGTCGAAACAAGGATGAGAGATCCGGGGATCGAACTCGGGACCTTATGCACCAACGCCGCGCACTAGCCGATTGTGCCACCCTTGCTCTTCTAAGTGTTAAGGCTCGGCATTCCTGCTATTATAGCTATGTTCCTCATAAACATAGCTAAAATTAAGATTAGAGGATTTAAGGTCACAAGAGTATTTGTAGAGAAAATTACAAGAAAACAATTTACAATGTCGGGACATTTTTACCGTAATAATTGAGCAAAATGTGGAAGATATGTTCACGAAGCGGAACGTCATTGATAATTCGACCTGCCTTTTTTTGTAGTCTAACAATTTTAGACAAAGGTGCTTCATAGTTGTTACCCTATTGAAGTATGCCCCCGTAAGTAGGATAAGGATACACCATAGAATTTTATATAAGCGCTTTACTTTTACTAGTTTTTGCACATCTCGTACTTCTTGTGTAATTTTCTCATTTTACGTAACTTAAAGGGGCACAATATATTTATTAAAACTAGATGTGCCCCTCGCTTTTTTTCCTGCTTGTTATGGAACAAGCTTACTTGTTAGAGCTAATTTCAGTTATGGTTAATTACTTTTTTCCTGCATGTTGACATACGTACAGTCATGCATTGATTTTCAAACTATATATTTATAAACGAGAAGTGAAAACTGATCTGATCAAACAGTGAAGGAATATCTCTTGTAACGTCCCATTAGCCAAAGACCATTACTTGTTACACCCTACTGGTAAATACAACAGATATTTCTTCACTGTTTGATCAGCCTTTCACTTCTCGTTTGTTAAAATAATTACGAGCTGAGTAGTTCCCAGTCCTTCACTAGCACCCGGTGCTTCTTTTTGGTTACGTTGGTCCTTCCTGCTAAAATTTAGTTATATGCCTATACAAAAAGAAAAAGATAAGCAAATAAAATAAATTTAAAACTTAGCACTGTAGTTCCTAATCACACTTGACATTCTTAGAAACCGAAGAAGACAAAATATGAGTTTATTAGGAAGAGCTGTCCGTATGTTTTTTGCCCCCACCATTAATGCAAAAAGACTTCTTTTATCCTTAAGAGTAACAATGCCCCTTAGAGTGAAAAAATGACTGTCATTGAAGCATATTTTTTTTCTCAAATAAGACTGAAAACGTATATTGCCCCCCTACCCGTCGTTTTGGAAGATCTAGCGCCTGCGAGCAGGCTAACTAAGGAGTAACGTGGCTACAATCATGGACAAAAGTCCTTAGGACAGTCATGCAAAACTGTTAAGGATCAATGATTCCGGGATTGCTTGCAAAAACAGGAGACACATTTTAAAAATCCATTGCAATTACCCCTTCCAATATTGTGTTGAAAGTCTGAAAATGAGGCCAGAATTTTTTTAGTGGTGGAGAACAGCGAAAAGATGATCCTGTGAGATTTTACCACCAAGGTACCCTGGGTGCCAGAAGATTCTGAGAGAACGCTCAGCGATTCCAAATCAACGATCGAGGACGAAGAGAAGAATGCCTCTGGTCGCACGACCCTTGAACCTCATTTCCTTTTAATAAAATTGGGACAGAATTTGTCCTAGTTTGCTGATTGGACATTACTTTCAAGGGAGTTTCTGATTGGACAAATCGAAAAAACGGTTCTTGACAGCTGTTGCGACAAGCAGCGTTGCGTGACTTCAGCCCAAGAAGAAAAAGCAAAACTGTTTCACGGCTTTGACAGCGTGAAAAGATCCATTTTAATTGTAGTTAAATTGTTTTGCTTATCGATTCGTGTATAAGAGCTCTTGTAGATACTCAAGATCGTTTGGAGAGCGGTTAACTAACAAAATTGAACTCGTCAACCTTAGATGAAACTGCGTCTGGGAACGAAGGACAGAAGGACGAAAAATGGCAAGGACAGACAAACGTTTCTCGTATTTTGAAGTCTTTCTTTCTGCAATATAGGCAGTGATCTCTAGCTCTTTGCTATTTATTAGTACAGTATCCTCTTTTAAACATGTTTAACAATAATGTTTCGCTACGATCGAGGGTAAAGAAATTTCATCAAATAAATCAACCTTACGCACCTAAAATCAATGCAACATCGTTAAAATCGCTCCAAATTGTTAAAGCTGTTGAAATGAATAGCGATCACTGTAATCTTAAAAATGTTTGTAAATGATGCACTTTATTGCGTCCCGTGGGAAGCAGTCTCAGCTTGGCGGCAAACTGGTTTGACGAGAAATCTGAACTGTCTCTTCGCGTGGAAATGAAGTTCTGGGGTCGTGCGACCAGAGACATTTTTTTTCGTCCTCCACCGTTGACTTGGAATCGCTGAGCATTCTCTCAGACCTTAAAAAAAAAAAATCCCTCTAGCACCAAGGCGTTTCCTGCTCTTTCTCTTGCCCTATTTTATTACAGATCACAGAGAAAAATAATATATAGATTTACCTAAGCCTAAAAGCCGAGTTCCCGTTTCTAACCCCATAAAGCAATATAGTTTATATAAATAACTATGCAACTGAATAAGGAACAAAATTAATCGTTATTAGTGTATACAGTTTACAGTGATCAAAAACCCCTGAGCTGATAGTAGTAAACAAACAAGCCTTGCAAACAATAACCAACAACTTAACCAAAATTACATGCACAGTAACTTCTTTCACAACATTTTCAATTTAACTGATACTCTTTACACCCTCTCTCTTCAGTTTAGAACAACAGCAAAAATCTTTCTCATTAGAAAATGTAGCCACAGATCTAGAGTTGGAAATTCGCCTAATACTCGAATTAACAAATGGTAAACGGCTTACCGTGCACTATTGAGTTATGGTGCACGCGGGAGGTTGCTAAGCACGCGAAAAGCGTAAGAGTCGCTCGAGGCGATAGCCCAGAGCCACTTTAGCTTCTTGAGTGCAACCTATCGCAAACAGCGCGACTTTTCCAAGCCAAAAAAGCGACGTTACACTATTTCAGCTCAAATGGCCGAGAAAATCGACGTTCCAAAACACCATTTACCTTCCTGGAGCATCTTTCCTGGTCTCATAAAATCCATTTCAATTCCGCAATTCGAATTCAATATTTGAGCAGACTTCAGATCGTGTTTTGGAAATCAATCACGAACGCTCTTTCCTCGCTTTAAGACCTTCAATCCTCCTTTTCCACTGCTGATTAATCTTAAGGCTATATCTTTCTATTTTGAGCTCTGTAGAAGTTCACCCCTATTCTACGAGGAGGAAATATGTCTTGAAAAATTAGGACTGATGCGCTATTGACTGCATTTTCTTCTTCCACCATCTCGGAAAGTTAGATCGCACGTCAGCTGTCGTCAGCGAGCGCGCACCCACGGGCAAATGGTAAATGACCAATTGGCCAATCAGAACGCGCATTTTATCCAAGTTATGTTATAATACAATTTCACTGTCAAACAAAGTAGCTCACGACTGCACATCCATTTTATACCCAAAAACAGAAAAAAAAATTAAATGTGATTGTTGAAATATGCCAGAATCTCTGTCAACACGGAATTGCAAACTTTATCAGGCCTTCTTCGTTTTTAGCGAGTTTTACAAAATATGCGAGGGAGCGGTCGAAGCAAGGAAAACATTACCTGAAAGCTAACCGTTGTACTTATGTGTTTTGCCTCTCGCTCCATTTCTCTCAGCTTTACGGTGTTCTTCATTGAAATTTTCTCTTCTTCTCATGCTCTTTCCCTTTTCTTCGACTTTTCTGCTCTTTATTCCGTTGCTCGTCAGTAATAAGATTTCTCGCCAGAAAAAACGCGGGTTGCCAAATGCAACGCTTGCACGCGAATTCCCACCAAGGAAAATTGCCCGAACACTCCCGTCCCCAGACGCTTTCCTTCCTCCCCACCTCCACCCCTACAGTCTGCACAGGTGGAAGGCGGACAGACGTACGTGACGTGTTAAGGGGCACACATGGTGCTCCGCTGACGCGCTTCGCGCGCCTGGGCTTCGCTATTAATTCCGCGATTAACTCTGGCTATTAATTCTGGTTTTCATAGAGAAAGGTGATTTTGTCTCGTTGGGAGCTCATTGGGTAATGATACATGTACAAGTGACAAGACTCCTTGGAAAAAGATTTCTTAAAGAAACAAAATGTATTATCAAGCTGGGAGTTATGTATTGGAACATGTCTGTTTATGGAATCTCAAGCATCATAACATGGTATCAATTTGAGTTTAACAACAAGAAAAATCATTTGGTGCTTTGCGTCGGGCGAAAGGATAAGTGAACTGCTAGAGTCCTAGGCAACATTGGAGCCAAGGCCAAAAAGCGGTTAACGCTTATGCAGCAGATAAATCGCTATCCAGTGGATAAAGTTTATCCGCTCACGCCATTTGTTTTGTTCAAAGCGTTGAAAAGCGCCATGCAGTGGATAAATTTATCCAAGTCAAGGTAGGTCATATAACTTTTTATCCAGTGGTAGAAATTATGACTTCGTGATCGAAGTAACAAATATGGCGTCGCTTCGCCTTCATCGCATTTTGAATTTAAGTGGTAAGACAAAGAAAGCCAGGAAGTACCGGAGAGAAGTCGACCCGCTAAACCAATATAGTGAACGGGAGTTGAGATCTCGGCATCGCTTTCGCGTGGAGAGAAGGCATAAAAGTTATCGTTCAATTAGTGTCAGAAGAAATTGTTCCCACGACGAGAAGAAATCATTCGCTATCAGCCATTGAGTAAGTGTTGATTACGTTACGCTTTCTTGCTTCGGGCAGTTTTTTGGACGTTATTTGCGACACTTTTTTATCCTTTGATAAATGAACTGTCAGTCGAGTCGTTTGCTGTGTGACACTTGTCCTTGCTTCAAAAGTAAACGATTTTTTTAAGTTCCCCGAAACAGGAAACCAGCGAGACGAAATCAAGCATGGTCTTTTCCGGTTGAGGACTTTCCTTTTGATGAAAGCTCCATCGTAGAATGATCCAAATTATGTCAAAAGGGAAGGCTACCTTTCTTTGAATGCGGTGACCATTTGTTATCATGAAGGTAAATAGATACATATTGATGTATTATTATTATTATTATTATTATTATTATGTTTATAGTTATTATACTTGGCCCTTTACTACTACCTCAGACACCGTGGTGTCGTCCACATATTTCCATTGCTGCGCGTTCGTATCAAGATCGTTAGTCATTAGGACGAACAACCACGGGCCTAGTTTGGTACCCTGTGGTACACCGGCGGGGACTGGGCCCCATTCAGAAAAACACTCTGATGTAAATTTAATCCGCTGGGATCTGTCCGATAAAAAATCTATAATTCAGTTGATGATGCTAGTTGGTAATTTACACTGGTTACGCAACTTTCTAACGAGCATGCTATGATCTATTAAATCAAACGCTCCTTGTCCAAACCCTATTGTAGACCTATGTCTTCTAGCATGTTTTTCATTTTTTCGTGCCATCAGCATCGCTTTACTCTTGGATTATTGAAATGTCTTGAAGTCGTCCACGAACAGCAGATGAGTGATCTTTTTTTGGATATGATGTGAGAAAGTGTATCCTTCTGTGCCGCGCAGAAACCATGCAATTGGGTTAAGACAGATGGTGAAACGTTTTACACAGAACGAGTCCTCTTGAAGTATTCCTTGATCTAATTTTATGGGGCCTAAGGTCTCCTTTGTATCCGGGGTCTTGACCTCCAGATTTATCTGCCAGTTTTTCATTGTTGTTGTGATGAATTTGGCAATTTTGTCAGGGATGCAGTGCATCTGTAGGCAGAGTTCAAGCCATTTATGGTTGACAAGGTCAAAAGCTTTCTTTTCATCAATCCGTACGCAGGAGAGATTCGTTCTTCTGATCTCGGAATCCTCCAGTATCGCTTTATCTATATGGCTAGGTTGTCGATACATATCTCATTGAGCCAGTGGAGCAGCCCCTCTGGTCTATCTGCGTGTACTTGTAGTGTTCTTGATGGTCTTTGAGCTTGTTGTCAATTACAGATGTGATGGCTTTGTACATGGTGTTCAACAGTGGTATAGGTCTGTGCTCCTTAGCTGTTGGATTTGCAGTTTTGGGTATCATCAGACATTTGCCTCCGGTAAGCCATTGTTGAAGTGGTATTTCGTTGTTTATTATTTCGGTAAGTGCAGTTGCTATTCCTTTGAAATGCGTTGAAAGCTTCTTAATCCAATAGTTGGTGATTTGGTCATGTCAAGGTGAACTGCAGTTTCTTTTTTTTTCATACTTGCAAGTAAATCGTCTTCACTTACAGTTATTGGCTCAATTGATATAGGTGCCAATTCATTCTTGATTGTATCCTTTATGGCCTCCAGAAGGTTTCAAAGTTGACCTTGTTCAGGTTGTTAGAATTTCTTCCGTCTGGAATTTTATTTGGTTCTTTGTATTCAGGTCGTTTGTTGCTGGCGTCTGATTTGATAATGTTCTTGAAGTGATCGTAAAACTTTGACTCATTCCTGTCAAACCATTTGTTGGCGTTTTTCTTTTTAGTGCTTTGATCTTCTTATCTCGATTGTTGGTGTTTCAAAATTCATATTTTTTAGATCTTGTCTTCTTTAAGTCGGAATGGCGAGTCTTTCGTTATTTTGGACTTAAATTCATTTGCCATCCACTTCCTGTTGGTCTTTAGATTTTTTGGTGAGCTTTGGGTTGTTAGTGAGTCTCGCTTTTCTTGTTATTTGAGAACATTCTTTTCTATTCTATTTTTCTATGTCAATTAGCCATTTAGGTTTTCTTTCCGTCTTTGCGTTCTACTTGTTTTTCACCATTGTATCTCTTCCAAGACACAGCTGTTGCGTATATTGTACAATTGACCTCCCACAGGTATTCACTTGGTTGTGTGGATGGTCTTGTTGATATGAGGATTCTATGATGAAATTATATAAGAAATGGATCCTATATGGACAGCGGATATGAAATCAAGTGAAGCTATGATCCTCGCAGTTATGAACGTAGTTTTATGCAGAATTGCATAGAGAAGCCTGAAAAATTCAGGACTTCAACGGGGTTTGAACCCGTGACCTCGCGATACCGGTGCGACGCTCTAACCAACTGAGCTATGAAGCCACTGGAACATCAGAACCCACAAATGGCCAGCTCCCAACGTCAGTGGCTTCATAGCTCAGTTGGTTAGAGCGTCGCACTAGTATGTCGAGGTCACGGGTACAAGCCCCGTTGAAGTCCTGAATTTTTCCGGCTTCCCTACGCAATTGCAAAATTACGTTCATAACTGCGAGGATCAGAGCTTCACTTGATTTCATATCCGGTGTCCGTATATGATCCATTTCATATATCATTTCATCATAGAATGCTCATAACAACACAACCAAGTGAAAACCTGTGGGAGGTCAATAAACACACTGTAAAGTAGTTTTTCGTAATCCTTCATCACGACCACCCTAGCTATGAACAGCTAAACAAGGAGTTATTTTTGTGTAAAAAAAAAAAAAGAAAGAAGCCGGAACGAATAGCAAGGCAAATAGTGTGGCAAAATGGCGGCAAATTTCAACATTTTCAGCAAAAAGTAAAAACTCGTGATTCATTTCAACTTCATAATATTTTCAAATGGAACTGTAAATCATGTGTAAAGCACCCGTAAGAAGGATGGAAAGCTATTTGAGAAAGTTGTTGATTGGAGACAAGACACAAACAAAGAGCGTTGGTAAACATTATAAATCGACGGTTTTCATACAAACTCGTGATTTTGTGGGCTAGACTCGTCTTTTGTTAAAATTAGTCGTTACATTTCTTCTGTTGACGTGAATGCAGGAAAAAGTTATTTCTAACCAAAGGAAAACAATACTGACATTTTTGTAAAGGATTACGTCACAAAAGGGTTAAGTATAATATTAAGAAGCATTCCAGAAAATTCTCTATGAATATATGTAAACAAAGACGAGGAGAAGAAGGACCAAGACCGTTGTGATCTTAAGAACTGGCGACCAATTTCCCTCTTAAATGCTGATGCAAAAATAACCTATAAAGTTATTGCTGAGAGATTGAAGCGTGTGCTGCCGGATTTAATACATGTGAATTAGTGAGGATACATCTCAGATAGAAGTATTAGCGATAATATTCGCTCAATCCTCGACATAATGGAATATACAAAAGACAAGAACAAACCTGGTATCTTATTTTTCATTGACTTTGAGAAAGCTTTTGATGGTATAGAATGGGACTTAATAAATGTCTAGAACTTTTTAATTTTGGACCAGATTTTATAAGATGGGTCAATATCTTCTACAAATATATTCAAAGTTGTGTCATAAATAATGCATTGTGTTCTCACTACTTTAATGTGGAGCGCGGAGTGAGACAAGGGGACCCTCTCTCTCCTTACCTGTTTGTAACGGTGGTTGAAATTTTGGCTATTGTCATAAGAAATAAAGATGGCATCAAGGGAATTGAAATCAATAATTTGGAGACTAAACTCTCACAGTTTGCTGACGATACCACAATTATCTTATCTTCTCTTAGGAGTTGTGAAGATCAACCGCTGGGAGTCAAATGGCAGACCTGCGTTAAATTTTTAGGAATTCATGTAACGTATGACATTAAGCTTTTAGTTGAAAAGAATTTTAAACAAAGACTAAAGAAAATCGAAAATGTAATTAATATTTGGAAAGTCAGAGGGCTGTCTATCCATGGTAAGGTAACAATTATCGAGGCGTTCTTGCTTTCCAAAATGATTTACCCTAGCTCTGTTTTGACTACTCCTGAGATTATAAAAGAATTTAATAGATTAGTATTTCACTTCCTATGGAATGGGAAAAATAAGGGCACTGGACGCTCTACCTATGCGTCCTATGATTCTGGTGGTGTCAACATAGTTGATTATGAAAACATGGTCAAAGCCGTAAGGTTAAGTTGGTTAAAAAGAATAACTGACGAAGGATGCAGCAGTTTTTGCGGCAGTAGTTACGGGAGGTTATTCATTTTTGATCGTAACTATGGTGTTGAATTAAATATTTTAACTGATTTCTATTATGAGCTACTATTATGGTGGTGGGAATTAGGAGATCTCGTTGATTGCGATGGCGAATATAAATATATTATATGGAACAACAGAGAAATTAAGATTGAAGGCAAAAGTGTGTTATATAAACGTTACTTATCAAAAGGTGTTAAGCATACCAAAGATCTACTTTATGATAAGACAAACATTGACTCCTTTAACGCTTTCGTAGGAGAAAGGCTTTTAAATTCTAATTTTTTGACGTGTACTGGATTGAGACAAGCAGTGCCGTTGAAGTTACGTGCACATCCACCTACTTTTACTGTTGTTCTTGATCAGGAAAACTTTAAATGTCGTGACTGTTATAGCCTCTTAATAAAGTTTAAGTGTGAAAAGCCAAAGAAATGGGCCAAGATAGGGGAAGAATTTTATTTGGAAGATAATCGTATTTCAGAAGCCTTTTTTATTGCCCATTAGAGTTTCTAGTGAACCATACTTAAGATATTTTCAATATAAAGTACTGAACTCTATTCTTTTTACCAATGAAATCCTTTATAAAATAGGCTACATTTCAAGTCCTGTTCTTTTTGTCAAGATACCAAAGAAACTAGAAACCATGCTTTAT
>NC_090891.1:5420738-5423238 GCF_036669925.1 Montipora capricornis | reverse complement strand
ATTTCCTAGCTGAAAGTCGAGTGATCCGAAAACTATAGGGATCAAAACTTACGTTTTCGAAAATTTCAGCCCGAAAAAAGGTTCCCGAAAATTCTAGGTGAGCTTTTTAGGGTAAAAATCCGTAAAAAATGAGCAATTATACCATCTTTTAGAAGTTCGAAAATCCTAGGAGAGGCAGGCAAGCAAGAAATTTTACAACAAATGTTCCGAAAATTCTAGATCTCAAATCGTCTTCCGAACAGATATTTTCAGAAAATTGACGTTGGGTGCCCTTGATTGGAGAGATTTTTGTGTCCACCGCTGACAATCGATCGCAAGTTTGGATGATTGCATGTCTTTGTTGCAACCAAGATGGCTGCAAGCTCACGATATCAAGAGAAGTCTACAATGAAGCAAGGGATAGCACGTGTTGCCAAAGGTATGCAACCAGTGTCCACAAGTCCATACAATCGTGGAGCAAATCAAGTCCAACAGATATAGCGACCCGTAGTTAGCCGTCAATGCGTAATCTACCAGTTTAAATGCCATCTGTGTGATACCCATTGAAGAACATAGAACTTCCACCCCTGGAACACAGGGATGTCAAAGGGTTGCAAATCCACAGCTATCAAATAAGTTCTCCGTTTTGAAGAAATTCCAAGGGAAACTAGAGTGATTTACGAAATGCTATTCATGCGTGAGAGGAAACCAAAATACAACTGTCAATAAGACTCAATTCGTGCAAAAGTGATCTTATAAAACACAATACCGGGTTCACACTGATTGGATGGCTGATGTACAAGTCAAGATAACATCAAACCCAATTGCCGGCCGATGGTTGGTTTTCACTCACGTGGTCAAAAGCCATGTTTTTCAACGAAAACAAAAGAAAACGTTTGCATAATAATAGAGTTAAACTTGAATTCCCGGAGGATTTGGACGGGGCTCCAACATGGCCACCGTTTCTTTGTTTAGGGGCTCCAACTTGGCGGCCGTGTCGAAACAGATTCACTTTCTCGTAAGCTCCTCCTGTCCTCGTCATTTACATGTCGTTTATTTAATTCGGGAGTTTCAGCAATGACGACGTCGATGGCAACGACAACGCCAAAAGGGAAGAATATTATTGGTTAAAAAAGGAATAACCATGCTGCACGTGCGGTGTGGCGTACGCATTTCAGTGCATTTTTTTGCCGTGCTGTGTGAAACAAGAACGTGAAATCACCAAATTTCAGGTTTTGACGACGGCTTGAGGCAGGAGCCCATGTGAATGTACAACAATCGAACCATTCATAATTCTACAAGTTTACTTCTAAACCGTTCGTTCTAATCCAGTTGTATGATAGTTCACTGGTATTGTTCAAGGTGCACGAGATGAAATAATCGCCAAATACTTACGATAGCGCTAAGTTATATTTAAAGCGACGTTTTCGTTGACGTCCTAACGTAGATCTGCTACAGCGACATCGACGAAAACATCGTGAGTCTTTCGCCAATATCCTATCTCGTTCAGGTCGCCCAATGTATCCTAAAACATAATTATAACATTAAACGAGACTTACCTGTAAGCTGAGGTTTGATTAGGATATCTCCGAGCATTTACCCTCCTAACCATGATACACCACAGAAGACAGACCACAACACCGGGAACTAGATGCCCTGCTCTTTGCGACAAGTGTGTGGGTTATTTTACGTCTCACAGGATTATGAACATTGAAGGATTGTGAGACGTGGCCTACGGTTTATCGTCTTTATCCGAGAAGACTAGACCATTTGCAAAGGCAGCACTTTCTGCTCAGTTATTTAAAGACCCTGAGTGTTGGTCCGGCTGGAGTTGAACTCACGACCTCCCGCGTGACAGCCCGGTGCTCAACAAACTGAGCTACCGGTGCGCGGTCATCAGTCTGGAACGAAGGAGTCACATGAGATGCGCATGGGCAGAGCTGGCCAGTATTCTACGTAAAAGGAACGAAGGAACCGGGAGGGTGGGATACGGGCATGTGACTCCTTCGTTCCACAGTGATGACATGATAGAAACCTAATAGAACTTTAACTTACCAGTCAATGTCACTACGGAGTGACATGAGATTTCAAAACCGTGTGCCACGAATCCAAAAATAGAGAAATAAAGAGGCCTCCTTAACTTTAATAAACAGTCAAAACAAACTGCTAATGCAATGAGCTGCATTTGCAACCGTCGACTCAAAATCATTTGTTTCAGGCTACGGTTGGAAAACCACGGTCCCAAAATTAACCGCATGGTCAATAGGTTATTGATAAAATTTCGCAAAGGTACCAGAGTTGGACCATCCTGCAGCTTTTATAATTTCTGTAACACTGACACCGTTTGCTTCACATGAAGAAGTAGATGCAGATCGGGTGCTATGACCAGTGAACATATTGACATCGATACTTGGAGATTTAATTACTTCTTTGGTCTACCTAGAAATCGTACTCCTTGATACAGCTTTGTGAGTCTTTAAATAACTAATAAACAATTGTGAATGGTTATTTCTTAGATCCC
>NC_090891.1:5390738-5400738 GCF_036669925.1 Montipora capricornis | reverse complement strand
CGAATAAGGTAATCAATTCCTTTAAAGTCTGAACATGGGAAAGCCCAAATCACACGCTCACTACAGAGGCCTCTATGAATGGCTGGGGAGCAGTGTTCGTAATTCATTCCACTACTGTCGGCCTGTGGGCTGCACACGAGGCTAGAAATCACATCAATTATCTTGAATTTTTGGCGATTTTTCTTGGGTTACAGGTCTTTTGTCACTCTCTTAGCAACACATGCATCCGATTGATGCTACCGCTGTGGCTGTTGAACGTGACATTCAGATATTTTAAACACGCTGTCTAAACAACTGTGGCTATGGTGTGTTTCACGTAACATTTGGATTCGCGCAGCTCACATAGCAGGGAAATCCAACCAGCAGGCAGATCTAGAATCGCGCCAAAATAAAACGGAGACCGAGTGGATAATTATTAAGAACTCCCTTCCACGCGCCTTAATCCGGTTGAATTTCCCCCCGGAAATTGATCTTTTTGCTTCGAGGGTGAACGCGCAGTTTACCCACTATGTCACAGACAGGTCTGACCCAGGTGCGGTTGCCATCGATGCTTTTCCATATGACTTTCCTCCTTTCAGCATGATTCCAGCCGTTTTAAAGAAAATAAGGGACGACAAAGCGACATGAGTATGTGTGCTGCCCAATTGGCCCATGCAAGCATGGTTCCCTCTGGCGCGATGAAAATGGTAATTTGTGAGACTGCACACCTTCGGGCGAACAAATTTCTCCTGCACCTCCCAAGCCCACCCGATGTGACCCACCCACTATACAAGGAACTTTACCTTCTGGGTTGAAGGGATAGTACAGAAAGACATATAGTCGAGGAAAAGTAAGCTGTTGTTTTCTTTCACTTTGTAGGAGGACCTTACAAACATTAGCTGCACTGAAAGAATGCTGAAGTTTGTTCACATGGGTGCAACGTTTGCACTGTGGTGTCTAGTTCTTTTCCAGTACAGTGAAGGACGTAAGTTAATTTCGGAACTCGAACAAGTTACATTGACACGATTACATAGTGATCACTGTAAAATAATGATGCTGTTGATGATAATGATGATGATGAACAAAGAGTACAGGGTATAACAGGGTGGTGTTTCCTGCATAAACAGTGACTAACTAAAAAGACGTTACTTCACAATTATTGTATGAGGCTCTTATTGACACGACGAATAATGGCAGATCAAGGCGAGTGTTATTTGATGACACACAACGACAAAGCATAACGCCCTTCGGCATCTGCACATTTCTTCGTATCATACGGAAAGCGGCCCCGGGATTAAATGAAATTTTGTCTCTAAAGAAACTGTGGTACTGCATCGATGGGAGATTGAAACAGAAATTGATTTTATCATACGAGTTGATAAAGGTAGCACAACCACCGTGAAAGATTTGGAAAGCTGACGTTTCGAGCGTTAACCATTCGTCGGAGCGAATAGAGGAATTGTGGCGTGCAACTGGTTTTGAGGGATTAAATGAACTTCCACTTTTTCATTAAAATAATTTAAAGCCCTGAAATGTGTGGTTTCGTTTTTGTCCCGGGCCTGTTTGAAGACGTTCACAGCTACAATAACGTGACATGATGGGTCGTTGTTTTGATGGCTTGGTTGCATCTTGCGAGGAATAAACGGAGAAATAACTACTATTGCTAATTTTAAATGCAAGGAGTAAACCGGCAGACAGCCGTTTTTGTTTAAATGTTCACGCAATAGACCCTTCCACAGTTTTTGACCGCCATCTTGGTTGGGGCGCAAACACGGCTAAATTTACAGTAAATGTACAGGATCTCGACCGACTTTAAAGCGCTGTAGCGCTGCTAAAAAGAGACAGATTTCCAACTCTTGCCACGACTTTAAATAGTGTTGCTACGACTTTAAATAGTGTTATTGATATCATTCATTCAACAGAAAATAAGGCCATTAAGGAAGGTATGAAGTCCGTAATTAGTTCTTATTAACCGAGCGGGAGGTCTGTATGGGAGAATCTTGACCGACGTCGCCAGTACAGACCGAACGCAGTGAGCGACCGAGGTCAAGATTCTCCCATACAGACCGATCTAGCTCGGTTAATAAGATGTTTATTATATGGCCAACAAGAACAATTTAATTTGTTTAATGTAACTGGTTTGTACTAACTGACATTTTGCTTGCGAACGGCGATGAGTGGCGATGAGCTGAACTTAATTCTGTCAAAGTTTGCTTTTCATCCTCTCTTTTGTCATCATGCTGTTTGGCACTTCCATACATAAATATTGGTAGAAGAAAATACTCAATATTTTTGCATTTTAGTTTGCATCTTTTCACCGCAAAACATTACCGGTCTAGATGCCGGTCTAGATGGGAAAATCTAGACCGCGGTCAATATCGATTTTAGCCAATCAAATTCGTGAATTTTGTAGTTCCCAGTGCTCGTGAGACAGAGCCATATAATAAACTCGAATAATAAATCTTGTCATGTTGCTTGTAATCTCGCGGCAACTTGCCGTGATGATTTTAGAAGGGCTTGTATGGAATGTTCAACATTCGTTTATGGTCGTTGTAGCCTGAATCTCTTCGTAATATATCACGAAAATAATCTCAGTATAAATATCTTTTAAGACACTATCACTGTGGAAATCCGTCTCCTGTTAGCGGCGCTACAGGGGTTCAAAGTCGGCCAAAATCCCATACATTTACTGTACTTTTAGCCGTGTTTGCCCCCCAACCAAGATGACGCCAAAAACCGTGGAAGGGTTTATTCTTTGACCTTCTGCTGAGTGGTGGGTCGATAAAAAGTGAATATTTCCGGTGGCGAAGAGATAATGCTGTTTTTATTTCCTTTCAGAACACCAAGGAACGAGATTCACCAAGAAACCCCAAAGAATTGTTTATGGGGTTTTGAACTCGCATGTAGTGTTTCACTGGAAATTTGCGTTTGGCAACAGACACGACTGGGACCATTTTATAGGAATAGTTTGGGGAAAAACAGACAGAAAAAGAATTAGAGACAGATATATCACGGTGGATGAAAATGGAGCAATAATAATTAATCCTTCGTTGCCTGACTCATTAAAAATCAGGCTTGATGTGACAGCAAATATTACCCAAAAGGAGTGCAGCTGGAAGTTCGTGTTAAAGAAACCCACTAAAGTAGACGAACAAATTACTTACGGATCTGAAGTAGACGTAGAAGGGACACGGTTCAGGGATGGACCTATACAAATCATCCTTCAAGGTAATTACATAATATTGATACTTGACTGAGCAGTTTGTAAGAGAAAGTGGAACAAAATGTCACGATTGCTTTCGGTTTCATGTGTCTACTGATTGGCTGAAATTGAAGTCTAGCGACACATGGGCCAGCAAAACGAATCGTGATTCGCTTGTAAGTGCATTCCAGGGCTAAGCATTGCTTTCGAGCCACAACTTGATAATTTGTTGTATGTACATGTGTCTAGTGATTGGCCAAAGTATTTACTTTCGTGTTGGTTCGGTATTCACTTTAAAAACACTAAAGGGGACAGGGATTGTGCAGTGGTGAGAGCACTCGCCTCCGACCAATGTGTTTCAGGTTTGACTCACAGAATAGGTCATTTCCGAGTTAAGGTCTGCCTCCTCTTCAAAGCGAGTCTAAGTGCAAAGTTTTTCTTATGAAAATTAGTCTTCGTTCATATGTAAAGTATAACTAAACAAAAACTTCGCACTTAGACTCGCTTTGGAGAGGAGGCAGACATGAACTCAGAAATGACCTATTGGCGTCACAGCTAAAGCTGAGTTTGTTGGTTCTCCCCTCTACTCTGAGAGGTTATTCTCCGGGTACTCCGGGCCTCTCCTACAAAACCAACCTACGGTTCGTTGTGAGTTGATTTGATTTGGTTTGATTTTTTTTTACCTGGTACCCGGTTAGTACTACAGCACTAAATACAGTTGACACTTCTGTTCACTATTGGCTCTGCATCAATAACTAAAAAATGGAAGCAAATTCAACGATTCTCCTTTCTCGTAACCAAGGAATACTTCACTGCATTGGATACAGAAGTACCGTGAAAATCTAAATAGGTTTAAAACTTTATATACATTAGCCTGCCTTTTTCAAGTTTAAACACTCTATTAACAAACGCATACATTTTTTCTTATCTTTCAATCATTTTACCATGCTTAATGGATGGCTTCGAAATTAGGACAGTATTAGGACGTACTTCAATGAATGACTCAAAATGTCTTTGTATTAATGGATCATAAATAATGTAGATAGGTCATCCTTCGAAAGTTCTTTTGAGATTTACATCTTGACGCTATCTTCATGCCACTTTTTAGTTCTACCAAAAATCACCGATCATTCCAACGCGACCATCGATGTTGAGGAAGGCGATGATGTGAGATTATTCTGTAAAGCAACTGGTGACCCTAAACCGTATATAGAATGGAAAAATGACGGTGTACTGTTACAGAAAACCAACCAAAATACATCCCAGTTGTTGATCAAGAGGATCGATCTCAAAGATTGTGGAAACTATGTTTGCACAGCAGTGAACCAGGCCGGATCGGCATCTTTCAACGTTATTGTGAGAGTAAAATGTGAGTAACTGAAACATTGCACTAAATTCAGCGGGTAAATGCATTGAAAAGTTAAATCCATTTTTATTCAAAATTTTAAGAAAACACTGAGTAGATCGAAAACAAGCACTTCTTTACTCAAGTCGAGTTCTTTCGACATTGAAAAAAGTGAATTCATTTTTTTTGGTTTGACAAGCAACATTTATCAACAACTATAAGTGAGACCAAACGGCTCACTTTTTCCACTTTGTTCTAGAGACAGGCCTAGTTATTCTGTCTGCATAATACTCCAATCGACCTGTTTCTTGCCAACCAGTTTGTTCAGTCGTTCCAAAACATTTTGTGAATCAAACAATTGTGTTCAATTGGCCATTGTACCAAACATTTTGTGGAGCGAACCAGTGTGTCTAAGCGGCGATTGTGCCAAGCATTTATCAATCGAACATATCTGGCCGTTGTGAGTCAAGACCCGCTAATAAAACGCACTGTTTGGGAATCCCAACGCCATCCCTCCCAATATAGGAATCAAAACCGTGAAAAGAACATTAGGAAAAAGCCTTTAACAACCAAATAAAAAGAAATCAATTAACAAAAAAAGAAAAAAAAAAGAAAGAAAGAAAGAAAGAATTAGTGGAGTATGCCAATTCGGGTTTTTTCGCATGAAGAGCACACACCTAACTCGTGAGCGATATAGACAGCTAATTATATGAGTTGGTCACAGTCTTTAAAAGTATTTTGCGCAATTTCGAGGATGGCAACTGCATTTCCAGCATTTAGATATACACTTCTATGCAAAGAAGCAAAAAATTTCTTTTCTAGCAAATTCTTGGAGTGGATGAGGCATTAATTTGATGGAACAGGGTTTGATGGAAGTTGCAGACCGCGAACGGTAATGATTTTGTAATCATTTAATTTTAGAACAAGACACTCAGGGGCGTTTGCACAGATGCAATATTCGGGATGTTCTGATTGGGTGAAATGAATTGCTGTAACAGTTTCATGTTAAAGGTTAATGCTTGTAATTGGCATTGCCATCAGACAAGCGATATGACAAGCAAAAATGTTGAGCAGACGAAGATAATAGTAATTATTGTTTATGGCAGTAAGATACTAAACACGAATTCACTCAAGATAAGTGTGCCCATTTTAAAGAGTTTGTTTAACTCTAGCTATTTGAGCAGTCAAATAGTCTGTTAACCCCTCGGGTATTAAACGGTTAACAACTGTTTTTACAATATATAACTTCTAGTTAAATTGCAGATATAACTTTCTGGTAATCTCTCGCTATTTTCCGAAGTTTACCCGTAGTTCTAGTTCACTGTAACTGGATAAAATTTGTGTTAACTGTTTGGGCATTCCACGGATACGCCATTATAGCCGTCGTGTATTGGCCTAAATTGCAGAGCTCGAGGGTTTATGCTCGGCAGCCGAACTTACCCCTGAGAGTTTATCAAAGATTATCGAGGACTCTCCTTCTTTTGCTTTTCTTCGGCGGAACGTTGAGAGTTGGAGGAACATTTTCTCGCTAAACATTTTGAGCAAGAGCCGATACAAGGTAGTGTACTATATTTAGGCCGCCCAAATCAGCCTTCTTCAGGTACAATGAGAGTCTATATTGGATTGCTTCTATGTATTTCATGAAGAAAATATCTACACATACTGGATGCTTGCGGTCGAAGACCAAGGGGAGCCTGCGTCAAGACATGCCTGTATAAATTCTTGAGGCTCTAAGCTATGATCTATTTGTTAGCTTGCACAGGGCTTTGCAGAAATTGAATGCCTACAATTATGAAATGACCCAGAACCCATCTTTCATGTAGGGGTTAAGTGCAAGCCTGGGACTGTGAATCCTAGATCCCCCTTGGGGGCAGAGATGTGCTGTTGGCTCGAGAGACCCTCATAATTTGTATACAAATTGTGTTCTTCTCTCTCGTCCGCCTGTGAATCGTCGTTCCTGTCGATCCAGTGTCATTTAGTTGGAGCAAAACATTGCCCGGGGATGACCACGTAAAAATTCCCATTCGCTATCTAGATTCCGCACCATGTAGCCAGCATGGTTGTTGTGATGTAGTGGTGATAACACCCTACCAGTAATCGGGGGGACGTGGGTTCAAATTCCTCTCAGGGCATAAAACGTTTTTCTCCAATGAAAATGTCATTCAGGGGTTGTCCGTCCTTGATTCCTTCAAAACTTCATTAGCAGTATATATATATAAACTCAGAGTAGCGATTAATTGACCAAACTCTTATATATCTGAACCCCATAGGGGTTGAAACGTGTAACGCGCGTTCACAGCTTCCGAATATTTATTCAGTGCGAACTGATTGGTTGAATGTTTCAGTGCTAAGTACCATATTTGGAAACCCCTCGCCCTTGTTGTTCCAAATATGGCACTTAGCAAATTAAATATTCAAAAGCTTGTTTCCCAGCACACAAGGGGCCGTTACACGTTTCAACCCTTATGGGTTTCTCTATATATATGTTACAGGTTGAATTTAAATTCAGGTCCATTTAAATGAAACTAGGTAAATTTAAATCAAACTAGGTGAATTTATCAACAGTTATTTATCAACTGTTTGAAAAGGGATTTTCTTTATGGGGTGTCATTGAAAAAAAGGGGCACGGTTTTTTTTAGGGGGGTTGAAAACAAAACAAAAAAATCGCCTTTCTCTCCTCCCACTTTCCTCTCTACTCTCTTCCTTTCTGTCCCTATCCCTCTTAACTTTCCATCCCCTGATCCATTCGTCATACCTACCACTATTTTTCGTACCCTTGACCCACTCAATTCCAATGTTTACATGAGAGAAAGAAATCGCTTTGAACTGCACTTACCGAGTCTTGAACCTGGTACCTCTGATATCCCTTAGCATGGAGTCCTTAGTCGCAACCAACCGCTAAACCACACAGGACTTGGACAAGCGGTCGCCATTATTTTAGTAGCAAATACATTTCTTGTGGTGCAAGAGGGCCCAGACTCTTCTCGGTCATAGTAAATTATGCAAAAGTTTACTCGTGCGCAACGCGTGGCCCTGTACGGTTCGTAAAATGGCTAACACAAGTTGTGTTGATTCAGAGATATTCTACCAAAAATTGGGTGAAGTTAAAGCTTCCAAAAAGCCAAAACCAAGCAAAAATAACCCCTTTTATTGACGACAACGTTTGCAACGATGCAGTGACGTAGTTAGAAACACATAATGAAGACAGCAAGGACAGAACAAATCTGACAAGTCAAGACGTAGCAATTATCAAAAGAAAAGGATGGAAACTGGAGGGTGGCAAAATGTTATCCAAGAACGGAAAAGAAATTTTTCAAAAATGTCAACTACACCAAGTTCTTTGCCAAAGAATATCGCGCACAAAGGAAGAGACAAGATGGACAAGTATATCAAGCGAAACTACGAATCAATAGTATCCCAAGAAGTAATACAACACTTTGTGTCACTCTGCTCGATACACAAAGAACAAAAGTAGCTAAAAGTCGATCACGAGCAGGCAAAAACAGCCAGTGCTAGCCCCTATTCAAACAAGAGAATTCCTAACACATTTTCAAGTGGACCTTAGAAACTTACCATTAACATGTTCACGTCATTGCAAACACAATTGGATTCTCCACATGATTGATCATTTCACAAAATATTCAGAAGAAGAAGAAGAAGAAGAACCTAAACGTGCTTGTTATTTACTTACCAAGTCAACAAAGGAGATAAGGACACCTCAACATGGAAAAGCAAGAAACGCACAAAGAAAATACAACAACAAAATGACAACAAGCAAACCCAATACAGTACCATTTCATTCCAAGTCAACAACTTTGTCAAAATAAAATTAATTAAGTGGACAAAAGTCCATTACAACCAAACACACTTCTTGGTAAAGTAATTGAAAAAGAACATGGATTTATGAAAGTTGTAACCAAATTTGGAATTATTAACACTTGGATTGCATGCACACCAAACAGACTACAAATTACTGAAGACATGAATGTGTTGTTAGACACAGTTCCACTGCCGCATACAAAAAGGCACTTGACCAGTGACACATGTACAAGAGGTGCAAAACCAAGGAAATGACTTCTCATTGTTCAACTTAAGTCAACTACATGCAAGTAATGACTGCTTAATGAAGGGACTACCAGAAAAAAACTTTGAATTTGATTGTTGAAGTACTTATAACCTCAAAGGGGTTTTATACTGAATTGCATTTGCCCAAGTAACTGCACATCATTCAATAATCTACCTTCTAAAAAGTCAATTGTCTTCTTCCTTCCAAAAACCAGAAAAATAAATATAAAAGATGAAGGTCATTCTCATTAAACAAGGTTTTGTTTTTCTGATGCTCTAAGATAAAAAAAAAAAAAGCAGAATTAGTTATCATGCACGGTATACCTAACCCCAACCTTAATGCTAACCATTTAAAATCAGTGCTTAGACTTAATAACAAACAACAAAAAGCGTTTTTTCAGACTAACTCGTCAAAAACGTACGCCAAATATATATCCTTACTGATTTACTTACCAATATACATGTACTTGCTAGACATTGATGGACTTTTTGTTGATGTTTCCTACTTTCAATTTCAACCTAGTTTAAAATTAAATTTACCCAGGTTGAAATCATTTCAACCTGAATTTCAAATTTACCTGTAACACATATATATATATATTTTTTTTTTAAGAGGACAAAAGGACGCAACTACATTTCCCGACAAGCCTGTTTCGTGAATCGCTTCACTCTTCAGGGGTTTAATGAAAGAATATTCATGTGACTATCGTGTATATACTAGGAAAACTTACATAGTCAATTACACGGTAAACCTAGAAAGTTAAAAGTTCAGCTGTTGCGTAGCAACGCTTTGTTTCTGTGTCGGCATGAAGACACGAGTTCGTTACGCCTATTTACTGATGAGAGGTCAGGTCGGCAAATAATCAGGAATTTCTCTTTTAGGCAGAGGTTGCATCTTTTACTGGAGCTGTTGTAGGGAGAGCTAGATGATAAGACGCGCCATGAAATAGAATAGTCAAATGATGTTGTCGTGACTAGATGTGTTTGCTAAGTTCGGTGAAGTTTGTGTGCTTGGCGTGGCAGAATTATGGTTTCTGTGTCTTGTTTTGAAGTCGGTTTCTGTGAGTCCAATGTATGTTTCAGAGGTGCTGTTGTCGTTCCCTGTGACGGTGGCTTGATAAACGACTGAAGATTGAAGGCGGGCAATTGTTATTTTGTCGGCAGTTGCATGTTTTGTTGGTACTCGTGCCGTCTTTGTTGTCTTAAGTGTAAGATGAGTAAGGCGAGTGTAAGATGCGCTTGTTGTGGTTGTCGATGATCTGTTTGGTCTTATTCATACAGCTGTAACTGATCTTGATGGTGTTACGGTTAAATATCTTGAGGAGGCTGTGATCCTTAGGGAAGTGTTTGCCAATTAGGCAATTGTGTCCGATTTTGGTGTTAGTACAATGGTGGAAAGTCAAGGCTCA
>NC_090891.1:5360738-5385738 GCF_036669925.1 Montipora capricornis | reverse complement strand
CCAACCATTAATGCCAGTGTCCTGAATATTTTGTTGGCTTGTGCTAGCCGTATAAGGATTATTTCTTGGCAGAAATCGCTATCTCTAGCCTTTCATAACTGCCGCATAATGCAAAAAACCGTTTTCTTACATGTCACGCCTTGTAAAGGTACAGGAAATTTACAATTCAGTTTTGTAAAAAAACGGTCCGACCGCTATAACTTTCCAACCATTAATGCCAGTGTCCTGAATATTTTGTTGCCGTGTGCTAGCCGTATAGGGATTATTTAGTTGGCAGAAATCGCTATCCCTAGCCTTTTATAAGTGCCGCATAAAGCGAAAACCCCTTTTCTTACATGTCACGCCTTGTAAAGGTGCAGGAAATTTACAATTCAGTTTTGTAAAAAAACGGTCCGACCGCTATAACTTTCCAACGATAAATGCCAGTGTCCTGAATATTTTGTTGCCTTGTGCTAGCCATATAAGAATTATTTCTTGGCAGAAACCGCTATCCCTAGCCTTTCATAACTGCCGCATAATGCAAAAAACCGTTTTCTTACATGTCACGCCTTGTAAAGGTGCAGGAAATTTGCAATTCAGTTTTGTAAAAAAACGGTCCGACCGCTATAACTTTCCAACCATTAATGCCAGTGTCCTGAATATTTTGTTGGCTTGTGCTAGCCGTATAAGTGTTATTGCTTGGCAGAAATCACTATCTCTAGCCTTTCATAACTGCCGCATAATGCAAAAAACCGTTTTCTTACATGTCACGCCTTGTAAATTAAGGTGCAGGAAATTTACAATTCAGTTTTGTAAAAAAACGGTCCGACCGCTATAACTTTCCAACCATCAATGCCAGTGTCCTGAATATTTTGTTGACTTGTGCTAGCCGTATAAGTGTTATTTCTTGGCAGAAATCGCTATCCCTAGCCTTTCATAATTGCTGCATAAGGCAAAAAACCGTTTTCTTACATGTCACGCCTTGTAAAGGTGCAGGAAATTTACAATTCAGTTTTGTAAAAAAACGGTCCGACCGCTATAACTTTCCAACCATTAATGCCAGTGTCCTGAATATTTTGTTGCCTTGTGCTAACCGTATAGGGATTATTTTGTTGGCAGAAATCGCTATCCCTAGCCTTTCATAATTGCTGCATAAGGCAAAAAACCCTTTTCCTACATGTCACGCCTTGTAAAGGTGCAGGAAATTTACAATTCAGTTTCGTAAAAAAACGGTCCGACCGGTATAACTTTCCAACGCTTAATGTCAGTGTCCTGAATATTTTTGTCGTCTTGTGTTTGTCATATAACTATTATTTTATGATAGAAATCACTTTCCCAAGCCGTTCATAAGTGCCGAAATTGGAAAAACTGTTTCCTTAAATGTCACGTCTTATAAAGGTGCAGGAAATTTACAATTCAGTTTTGTAAAAAAACGGTCCGACCGCTATAACTTTCCAACCATTAATGCCAGTGTCCTGAATATTTTGTTGCCTTGTGCTAACCGTATAGGGATTATTTTGTTGGCAGAAATCGCTATCCCTAGCCTTTCATAATTGCTGCATAAGGCAAAAAACCCTTTTCCTACATGTCACGCCTTGTAAAGGTGCAGGAAATTTACAATTCAGTTTCGTAAAAAAACGGTCCGACCGGTATAACTTTCCAACGCTTAATGTCAGTGTCCTGAATATTTTTGTCGTCTTGTGTTAGTCATATAACTATTATTTTATGATAGAAATCACTTTCCCAAGCCTTTCATAAGTGCCGAAATTGGAAAAACTGTTTCCTTAAATGTCACGTCTTATAAAGGTGCAGGAAATTTACAATTCAGTTTTGTAAAAAAACGGTCTGACCGCTATAACTTTTCAACCATTCATGCCAATGTCCTGAATATTTTGGTGTCTTGTGCTGGCCATATAACTATTATTTTATGATAGAAATCACTTTCCCAAGCCTTCCATAAGTGCTGCAATTCGAAAAACCGTTTTCTTACATGTCACGCCTTGTAAAGGTGCAGGAAATTTTCAATGAAGTTTTGTAAAAAAATGGTCCGACCGCTATAACTTTCCAAGGATTTATGCCAGTGTCCTGATTATTCTGTTGGCTTGTGCTAGCCGTATAAGTATTATTGATTGGTATAATCCCCCCCTTGGGGGGGGGGGGGGACCACTTTCATATGTTTTACAGGTCTGTTCGACCTTAAAGGCTATGCGTTTTTGGCCCGTATTAGTTTTGACCATTTTGTTCTAAAATAGGATATTGTTTGTGAACTCAAGTCTTGAATTGGGTATGTTTTTGTAGAAAAGGCCAATTCTTCATCGGTATGCAATAAGCCCATCAACAAAAGGCCTTCTCAAATTGTCACGCCAATCGTCTAAGAGCTGAAATCGGTCAGAAATAGGGTATCAATGTTTTGGTTAGGTCTCAAATAGGGTAGGGAAAATAGTAGACTTTTGTCTGAAAAAGGGTGTTAGTTTCAGGAAGTGGGCCGCACACCCCATTTTTTCCATTTTTTTTTTTTTTTTTTGTAATAACCATGCGAACGACTGTGACTTTCCCTAGAAATATCATTCTAGGTTGACGAAAATGCAAATGATAGCGAGCACCGCCACTTGTTACCACTAACCATTAACGCTAGAAGAAAAAATGTTATGGACACTTCATTCGGATGCAGAAGTCGTTTTATCATATGGCCAGTTCGGCCCCACGCGCGCTTCTATGGTAAAACTATATGGAAAAATCCCCGTATGAAGGCCTCGGTCCGTACGCCATGAACTCTGGGCCAAATACTTCCCGTCCGGCCCTCCCACTCAGTCAATAAGTTCATAGTAGGAACTTAATCAACTTCAGTTGATCTTTACTATACTGAAATTGAGTCCATTGCCTTGTCGATGTCTTCCTTACATATCTTTGATAACTCACTGCTATCAGTTTTCAAGGACAAAGAATCAGTAAGTAATCTTTCATCAAGATTTTCCTTGGCCATCTCGAACAAACGGTCACAGAGTCCAGCGTTCCAATCTTTTCTAAAATCCTCTGTGGTTTTCTTAGCCAGTACATCTGTAAGCTCTGCCATAGAAACGTCAGTCTTGAATCCGCGTGACGCGACCTTGAGCATGAACACTTCTGCCAACTCTGCACAGGTATAATCTTGGAAGTGAAAAATCGATCTTATTCGGCGCTTAAAACCTGGATTCAACTTCATGAAATCCTCCATTTGCGCTGGATACCCTGCAAATATCATTACTGGATTTCCCCCCAACATCGCTTCCATAAGAGTATCGAGCGCTTCCTTCCCATAATCTTTGTCCGAGTCAACCTTAAGTCGATATGCCTCGTCGACAAATAACACTCCATCTTTAGCTCTCTCTATACAGGCCTTTGTCTGCACGCCAGTTTCACCAAGATATCTACCCACGAGGTCTGGGCGTTGTACCTCGATCAGCTTTGACTTCTTCGTGATACCAACGTCCTTAAGGATACCTTTAATTAAAGTACAGTAAAGTAAATTGAAGAGTTCAAGAGGAATTCCATATCACTTTGACTCACTGGTGCTCTTTTTCGGCAATTTATGAAATTGTATAGTGAATGTTCCATGACGTAATGCTCAAAGACGCTTTACATGTGCAGATCATGCAAAATATGCTGTAGGAAAACCAGGGCACACCACGGGAAATTATGCTCCCTACTCTACTTGCGAATATTGTTTGGGTGACACTGATGATTAGTAGGGAGTTAAAGCTCTACGACGGCGACGGCGACGGCGTTCGACGAAAACTTCATCTCAAAATATAGCATTGCTCTATCATATGTCTTTTTGCGATTATCATTCAGTCTCGTTCATATGTCCTATAATATGGGCGAAGTATCATAAAAGTAAATTGGTACGAACGGTTTCTGAGAGAAAATAGAGAATGAAAGATTCTTCGTTGCATGCTCACGTTGACGTCAAAACCTCAAATTGGGTGCTTTCACGTCGCCGTTATGCAAAAGACCGCAAACCTACTTGCTGAAATCCGTGTCCGTGGGTCACGTGCAGCACGATTATTTATGCTGTTTTAACCAATCATATTGTTTTGTGGCGTTGTCAGCGTCGTGGCAGTCGTGGTCTCTTAAACTCCCCAATAAAAAGTGATGTGATACGGATTCTACGGTTTTTTCGTCTTTAGCTTAGAGGACTAGGAACTCAGATCCTTTGTGGATGTCGTTACAAAGGCAGCACTTTCTTGTCTATTATTTAAAGAGCCCGAGGACGGGATTTGAAACCGCGACCTCCCGCGCTGTTGTCCGGTGCTAAACCAATTTCATGACCCATCCTTCAGTTTAGTCTAGGTAATTTACTCATTGTTCCGGCATCTTTTGTCTTCAGCTGTCCTCTCTGAGTAGTGAGCCCTGCCACAAACACCATATATTTTCTGTATTTTGCTGATCAAACGGTAGGGTACTGCTTCGCTCTACACTTGGCGAATCGACATCTATTGTCTGTTGTCCTCTAGACCTCTATATCAACCCACTATTCTATTTATGTGCATTTATTATGCCATGCATTTACAAACCTGCCATTAATCTTGCAATTGTTGTTTTTCCAGTTCCAGGGTTGCCCATCATTACCATGTGGTAGATAGGAGGGACTACTTTTCCCGGCTTCGCACCGGTAGCCTCCAATCGTTTGCGATCTAAATGCACACTTTTGGTCCATTTGAGGATCTGCTCCTTCAGATTCTTCATACCAACTACTTCCCTCAATTTCCCAGAAACTTTTTCTGCCAAATTGACTTCCTTCCCTGGTAATACAATCAACAATGCTACTTATAATTAAAGCAATCTTTGGAATTTAGAAACTTAACAGGATTTGCATACTAAAGGCCGAATTACCAGCCTGTTTCACTTGTGTCGTAACAGTTTCTAACCTTTTGCACGTTCCGTCGTGGTAGCAAAGTCATCGTCCGATGAAGACAAAGATTCTTGGCGAGGATTGCTGTAGGGAGAAAGAAACAAGACTCTACGTCTTTAAAGGAATTAAAAAGTATGAGTTGCATCGAAGTTAAATTTGGGAACTTACTTTAAAAAATGTTTTCGAAAAAGTCTCCCTCTGTCTTCTTTAGTCAGTGGACGTTTCTGTAGGATAGGACAGAAAATGCTCAATTGATAAAGTGGAGCCATCTGTCTTTCTGTCTGCCTAATTTTCCAGTTATAATTAGTACTAACCTTCCTCATACCAGATGTTGGCTGTGTGGGTTTCTTAGCCTCTGACCTAAAAGAATGAAAGGACGGAAAACAAAAATGATGTCATTGTTATGGATGTTACGTTGCTGCACCTTCCTGTAGAAAGCCTGAAAGGTTATTAAGTAACGCAGGAACAACTACATTCACTTAACTTGGCATGCTACATACCTACTCCAGTCGCTTATGGTGTCATCATATGCGTGGGAGTAGTCCGTCGACAGGTGTGGGCCAAATTTTACCTGTGTTAATGAAGGACAAGCCACTTGGTCAATTTGTAAAATATATGACTAATAACCATCAAGAACGTTTCCCAGTAATTTTTAGTTTGTTATAAATTTGTGAACTTTCCTCCCTAGAAGAGATCGCTGAGATAGGCTAATTCATACGATCACTCTTTGTACTGCGTAGATGAATCTCTAGCACTCCATTAATTTGTACTGAAACTCAAGTGTGACCGTCAAACAAAAAGAGACATTTTATGTTACCTCGGTGTCGTCTGCGTCACTCGTTGGGGCAGGGTCGTCTAATTTTTTGGATAATGGAGTAGAATGCCTAAAACGAGAAAATCAAATAGTTTCTAGTAGCAAGCAATACGTCTTAAAGTAAACTTTACCTCTGTGTTTTCCATTGTTTGTAATCACGCACCTCTGATAGGTCGATTCAATTTCACTCTCGTCTGTGTCGCTCAATATTCGTTTTGTTCTAAGCAGAAGTAACATCGGTATGTTAATTATTAACAAAAAGCTGAAAAATTGATCATCATTTCTGGGTGACACTGCTAAATTTTGTTTGTGTTAGTGATACTATTAAGTTGAAAATTTAAGAAAATCTTCAACAAATTTCATATTTTTCAAGTGACAAATTCATGATACCTTTTCTTAGAACTGTCCTCCTCAGATATCTTTCCTTGGATTTGTCTTTTACCGAGCGTTGCTTTGGTTACAGAAGCTTTAGACGTCAAAATCTTACCTTGCCTTACAAATTCAACATCACAAAAAAAGTAAATATGTAGTAAAAACACACCATATACTCAGACGCAATAACAAGCAACATCACACCACCCATCAACCTATTGACCCCAACTAACCAGTTAGACAATGAATCTATCACTTAACAAGGAATGATTTTACGAAGTGTACGATCAGTGCCTACCGCGAGTCTATTTTCCCTCCAGGGAGGGTGATTGTCTTGCCTATTTCCGCCTCTGGAGCGTAGAAGAGAACATCTTCTCAATGAGTTAATGAAACGTAATATATACATTTAGGTAACCCTAAAAGTGGAGCTCCCGGGTTATTTATTCTCACTGGCCTTATATAAACTACGAATTAACGGGAGGAAACAATTTTTCTTTTGTTTTTTTTTTTTTTTTTGGGTTTAGCCATGACGAAATGCAATCAAATCAAGAAAACCAAACCAAACAAAAAGATCTAAACGTGTTCTTTCCTTTCGGCTGCTCTGTCATAGGTCATTCAGGCATCGTGAAACCTTATCAGATTCAAACTTAAAAATCTTCTAACGATATGCCATACCTTGCAATACAGAGCAAAAAGCAGCTCTAAAAAAATGAAACCCCAGCTATATATGTCAAGCCTGGATTGAAGCCAGCGAAAAATGCAGGAAAAAATATACATTCCAAAACGTTTCCCACCTACACACGAAAAGCGTAGTAAGCGGTCAACCAAAGAAAAAGCTGACTTCGATGAGCCCTGAAATGACCTGCGATCTAGTCACGTGATACTGGTGAGTGGATGCCTCGTTTTGACAGGTGCCAATAGACCAGAACATGGATGTCTAATATCACAGATGAAAGCTGTAAATGCCATCTATATTGGTCGTATTGATGACGATGATGATGATGATGATGATGATGATAATGATGATGATTATTCCTGTTATGATTATTAGGATACTATTAAATTATCGGGTAACTTCGGGCTTATGCGCCCACGAGCCATACCGCTGACCATGATTACCATGTGCATGAGAAAAGCAACTCATGGGTTCCTACCATTTCCTATGAGTATGGTACTCCGCTCGGCTTAATTAGATGTTTTGCTGTCTAGTAGGGCTGGGTATTTTTACGAATTATGCTAGGGCTAGTCAAAATACAAACAACGAGCAAAAATACTCAGCCATCAACACCCAAACATCTAATAAGCTATTTATTATCCAACTCTTTTACATTAAATTTCGAGAAAATGAATTGTAAACAACCCAGAACGTGTGAAGATCGGCAAGGTTAGCATCTAAACTAGTCAAAGCGGTTCTCTACTGTACAATAACCAAGTGTACAATAACTGTACAATATCGTGGGATGTTTGTACTAGTTTCTTGCGTTTTCTGTACAATAACCAACACAGTTGGATAATAATGATTATTATTATTATCAACAACTTTCTTTTCTTTGATATGAAAAGATACACGCCGTTGAATTTAGCAAGTCTTCTACTCCAGTGTGATATTTTAGGAGGACTGGTTGGTGGTCATCATCAAACTTTAACCTGTGTTGTAAATAAGGATATAGTATGAATTTTCTATCGAAAAATAACTGCTAATACATTATGCACACATTGCCTCAATACAAGGGAGCTACATGAAAACTTGCCATTCATCCGAAGTTACCGCAGTTCTCACAAGACTGACGTAATGTCCTAGCTGGTAGCTTATCGCTGCCCATAACACAAGGTTTTTACCCGGTGTGCCATGGCTGGGAATTATCACCCCAGGATTAGTCAAGGAAAACTCAGACACGGATAGTGGAACTTTGACTTCAGCCTGAAAGAAAAATAAAACGCAACAATTTTTTTTGGTAAGTATTTTGTCAACAAATCAAATCACCTGCTCATAACGCCTCATCGAAGCATGCCTTATTTTTCAGAAATACGATTCTATCACTACAAAAACTACATGATCGAATGGCTGAAATAAGCAAACTTACTCTTGTGTTATCTGAGCGGTTTAGGCAGAGAACAAGGACACTGGAAAACCGTTTATATTGAAGAGTTCGTCGTGGTGGAGTATTGCTATCGTCATTCTAAAATTGGCAAACGTAATACATATTATGATTCTTACGTGAACACTTAGCATGTAAATACTGATAACCAAATAACCTAATAACTTCTAAGGCAATTCTATAAGTAGCAATCTATTGCTCATAGCTTGTCCTAATGATTCATATTGTTTTTTGCAATAAAAAAGACCAAATATAGATAAGTAACATGTGGTAATGTACAAGCTGTTTCCGATTCAAAAAATTAATGGAAGAAAATCGATTGAAAATGGCAAGATAGCATTTAAAAGAATAAGACAAGTGTCTGTGACAAGCTCTGCAAGTTTTATTAATAGTAAGGAATGAAAAATACTTTTTCATCTCTTGCTTGGGTTAATTCGTCTTCCAAAAGACGATTCAGTGACTCCCCATGGCTCCAGTCACTCGGAACGACGAGGTATATACAAGGGGTTGCAAAGGAAAGTCAAGGACTAAAAAGACTGTTTGTTGGGCTTTGTCTCTACACCATTGGCAGTTTTATTTTGAACTAAAGATCGCATTTCCTAGATTTCCATTTTTTTTTTCTGTTTTCGCCAATAGATGTTACAGAACTTTTATTTTTGTTTCCTTCTACATTAATGGTAGTTACTTTTGGTTCGGAAAGCTAGCAGCACTCTAAAGCAGTCACCTATAACAATGGCATTTTACTTAAGTTTGCTTAAATATATATTTTTCACCAGTCCACGAAATATTTTAAACTACTTGGTTTACTAGCAGATAGAGCATAGTATGCCAACAGCAGATTTTGGATGCCACATAATAATATAAAGCATGATTTTATTAGCAAGGATACTATAGGTATAGATGGCTTCTCCAGTGTCTGCGTCTGCTTCAGTTACCAGGCTATAAAATGTACTCTTAAAAGAGTAAAACAATGTTTCGAATTCCATTTGGTCCTGTTGTCATAAGCAAAAGATATCCTGATTATCTGAGAGGTTTTTACAAAAAATATATTTGTGCCCTCAATATGGGGTTTACCGATACGCAAAGTGTACCTCTACTTCTACATCCAATTTTTCCAAAAACGCCTGATAAAATTCCATTGTGTCATTCCAGACTCCAACGCCTCGATGTTTTTTATCCCAATCTAAAGCAGTAAGGAGTTCTGCCATGCTGCATTCGTATTCTTCATTCTGTGAAATTATATGGAACAATAACATCAGTTTTCATTCCAATCCTGTGTGACTACGAAAACAACAGAAATACCTGGATTTGGATACTGCAAAAGCGTCTATGTCAACGATATTTGTAACGCACACAATACGGAAGCGAGTTCTTCCTGTATTAAGTATTATCACCGTTTGAGGTGCATATCTACCTTTTTACGTACCTTTAAATGTTTAGGGTCCACATCTGAAGCAAGGTTAAGCAACTTTGCAGTAGCCCTCATTGCGACACATTGTGAAGGTAAAGTGTCTGACGCCTTTTTCAGATCCGCAAGGAAGCGGGCATGTTGGAGTACTGATAACAGGCAATTCATGTAACAGTTGTGACCAATATTAGTAAATCCTGTTAAAGATATGAGCAACATAACGGTAAGGCAAAACCAAGCCCGGAACCTTTTATTCTTTATTATACTAGGAAACATCTGAAGTTAATGCAAAACACGTGCACCTGGCCACTTGTAATGATCACCCGTTATTACCATTTCCCGGTAAATTTCTGTGGCAGACTCATCATTGGGAAGATATATGGGGGAGCTGTATAATCTAACAACACGCTTCGTCTACGGGGCTAAACATTTACACATAATTACCTTGTCTATGTTGGCTGAGTCCTTTCCCTGATTTCTGGATGGTTTTGCGATGACTGGTTAAATTTACTGACTCATTTTTCCCTTTCTTAGTTGCGGTCACACGGGCACCATTCATGTCTCTACTGTTTGCAAGCTTCTTCCTTTCCTGTTGATACAAATCCGTTCTTAGAAGTGAGACTACAGATCCATCCATCATTCAACCAACCAATCATTCAAGCAATCCATCCATCCATTAATGAAGTGATCAATCAATCAACATTGATAGGTGCCAGCTGTTTTAGTCCAAGATACTTTGATAACAGCTAGATGGTTAACAACACCTATCGAACTCACCAATTCCTTATTGAAAAAGCATATGTGGTTAAAACACTTGCAATCAGTTGTGCAAGGTTGGTTTGCTTGCCGACATCGACACTTGAAACTATTGCAAGGTTTGCTCTTGTGGCAACTGCAGGGCCCTCCTATCGTGCGTGTGGTCGATTTTTTTACCAGAAACCGACTGTAGCTGCACGGCACCTCGTAGGGTCAGCTCTTTTCTTTTGTGGTGAGGCTAAAAATAAAAAAAAAAAACAGCCCAGCCATCGATGATTTATATTCCTTGGACGAAAATACACTTTAAGATTCTACAGTTCTTGTGTTAACAAATCTCTTGTTTACAGCACATATTATATTAGGCTTTTACTCGAAGCCTGTGGAAACAAATGTCAGTGAAAAAAATTAAAAGAATTTTTTTAAAGAAATTACATTGATCTCAATCATGTATCGGAGCACGGTGTACCGAAGGCACAATAAATAACAAAAGGTGAACCCATCTGTGCGAGAAAAATTGGTTTTGGTCCCCGTACGACCGTTCGTTCGTCCACCCTTCCATGTCTGCCATTGTAACCACGATCGCGTGACCATGTCAATGGGTTAAGTTTAGAGATAATCGGGGCGGGCATACTCCAGCTAGTCTAGAGCTACACCTTTGCTATTGGACAGCCATTTTATGGTATATTGACAACTGACAAGCTCAAGTTTAGAGCTCATCGAGGTCAGTAATTTCTTTGAAGGTGAACGCTGACCAGGTACTGTGTTTCTATTGGATCTGGATCGCAGGCTAAAGCCAGGTTCACTTATTGTAAGAATAAATAACCCGGAAGCTCCGCTGTTAGGCTTGGTTAAATCAATATCGTAACAACCAAAGTAATGATAAATATACCTCGCTTGTCGACATTTCGTCTTTAGAGGCTGTTACACTCTCAATAAACTCTTCAGGTTGATGCTGGTCGTTTTGAAAGTCATCTTTGGCTGCAAAGTTTAACACGCCGGCATCACATTGAAGTCAAAATTAATTTAAAGTCTCAGTGTAATGCGAACAATATATTTACCTTTGTAATATACCGATTCTCGCGTGATGGACACTTCATTGGTCGAGGCATCCGTCTTGTATGGATGGTAATCTGTAGCCACACATAAATACGCGAAATATTATTTTTTAAAGACAAAATAGTTTAGTGAGAACAAATGTCATGCAGTGTAGTCAGTTCCACTCACCTCTTTCGAAATTATCCTGGTTTGCATCATCAGCACCTCCTTTACAAGTGTGCTTTATAGCCCCACATATCATGGCATTATAACACTCGTAACATACGAAATTCATGCAAATTTTGCACTTCCACCGAATCCACATCATCACAGCTCGTCTGCATTCGCTGCAGCGGCCATGTTGCCGTCGAGGCTTCCAGACTAAGAAAATAATAAGAGAAAGTTTAGGTAGCACTGCCGATAACATCAACAGTAATTAAATAAACAGTCAATAAATAAATTCACCTTGTTTAACGAGGATAACACTAGACAGTAGTGCAACTGATTTACCAATGGCAAGCAAACTTACGCATCAAATTGGCAATTTAGAAGTGTTGGTTTTTTAGGAGAGGTGAACACCAGAATCCAAGGGGATACATTGGTGGGAGGCTGTAAACACTGCGCCATCCCCTCTTAACCTCATTCAGTATCAACACCACCATTGAGCTCATTGACACTGTCATCGTCGTTATCATTACCATTAGAGTTATCATGATCATTATCGTTATCGTTGTGGTCATCTCATTATCGTTATTGTTACTAGGTACAGTGAATTGTGAATTAAGTTTCACTGATTTAACGTCACTGTATTTTTGTACAAACTAACATTTTGACAGCTGCGAAAGTCTACTGTCTGGCCGCTGTTTCATGATCCATGCAAAGGCAATTCTAGGTACCAGCCTATCACAGAGCTCGTTACTAATCCCTGCCATCCCCGGCAAAGGCTTCTGTTCGAGTTGCGAAAGAAACTCCTTACAAGATGGATGTACCGAGCGGCAACTGTCTATCTCCAGTTGCCTTCGGTTACCCTTGGCTGCTTGTAAAAGGAACAATAATACAGCAAGGATGCTTTCTTTTTGCTCTCCGTCCTCTTCTTTGGAAAGGCAGATTTCAACCACTTCTTTCGTCCACTGCAGCACTTCAGAACATGCTTCGTAAGGTGAAACGTCCTGAGAGGATATAAGGTCCTTGTTTATAGTATTCTCACTTGATTCAACTATAGAAAGAAAAGCAAAGTAGAACATTAATGTGGAAATAAGCAACTTTCAAGAAGAGATAACATAATGCTAATGCAGGGTTGATGTCAGGGAAAGCTATAATATGGAAGGACTATAGCAAAATTAGATAAAATGAGAAAAACAATTACCACTAAGATAAAACATCAAATTGTAATCTTGCACGCAGTTGGCATATATTTCAGCAGCAATTATGCGGCGCCTAAGGAACTCCTGTTTCCACTGTGTGATCGTCGCCACCTCAGGACCAAAGATCGGTCTTATAGCTTCTGCGTAGTCAGGTTGTTTTCCCTCCTCCACTATGAAGTAATGGTAAGAGGTGGAAGGAAATCAACATACACCTTCAAACGGAATTTCTACACCAGTAATTATTGGCCAGAAGGTTATTAGTGATATGCCGTGAACGTGAACGTTGGTTTCACGAAATATCGAGCGATTAACGGCGGGAAAGGTCATTGTTTGCGACCACTTCAGACAGGTGTCCAATGAGAGAAAAACCTAACGGCAAAGCCGACCAAGAAATCGATCACATAGCATAACTCACAATGCCCTAGGTGACCTTCATATAGGTATTAATTAATGCACTTATTTATTGAAGGCAAGTTTGTCGGTCGACCCTATGTTAATGCATTGTGATATTGTAAGTAAACAAGTACTTCCAATAGATGAAAACAATTACACGAATATATCACAGTTTAAAACATATGTACACATTTATGTGCTATGGAAAAGGAATACCTCTCACAAAGTCTTTCATTGAATAGAGAACACTTAGATTTGGTCCAACACCATCTTCTAGTACGGGTGCTAGAACAAGCTGGTCACTTTCTAGGCCCATTACTCGCACCAAAAGGTTTCGCTGACCCAGTCTTGGCCTGTCTTCCCTCGGTATTTCAATAAGGCCAATATCACCAACCAAAATTTCCTGCGATTTGGCCTGGAAAGGTTATGTAAGAGATAAATAACAAATATTAATGGCGAGCTAAATTCATGAGATTACAATCATTGCCTTTTTTATAACAAAGATGTTGTATAAATAGTCGTCTACCCATAATCAGGTCATTGCTCGTTAGCCTGCCCCTACCTTTCAGCCCATGAAAGCATTATGAACAAGGTACTGTCAAAATTGCTTCCGAGATCGCAACCCCTCACACTCATGCACGCCCAAATAAAGTGGGTAAGGACTGTTTCCTGATTAATAAATCGCAGGAATAGCTATCACCGCTTGGCCCTTTCTAATAACGAAACAGCTACTTACCTTGCCCGAAGTAATAATACTCCCCTCAGCTATCATAAAGCCCTTGGTGGCCTGAACTCTAACGGTTTCAGCATTTCCGAACAAAAGGTCAACACTTTCCCTACAGGAGACCAATGATGGTAGGTTTTTATATATTTTTTTTATGTTCACAGCAACGAGTTTGCAACAACGAGTTTCGATAATAATAGTGCTAATGATAAGTATACGGATGATGATGACAATGACGCAAGCCGTATAAGTATAATAAACATGTACATACTGCGTAAACTCAGGACCGTCGCATTCATCGCACATAACATTTGTGTCTCCATTGGCGACATTCCGGATATCCATATTAATCTTTTGCTGTAATCTTCTTTGACGATTTCCAGCAGTCCAGACATCGACGGGCGCCAGACTTTGACCAAAAGAGGACAATGCCTCGTGTCTACGACTGTTGTGTCAGTCAAAACAAAACAACAGCATTTAAATAGTCTTTCTATCTATGAGAGCTAATGGAAAGTTGAGATTCTTCATGCCAAATACTTTGGACAGGGACCGTAGTGACCTAGAAACCAGCTAACCAACTAAGCGATGTTCTATGTTTAGCAAATGGGAGAGGTATGTGTCTGTTCCAAAGTAAAGCGAACCGATTGCCTCTCAGTCTTAACTGTTATTTAAGTCAATGGAACAAGGTTTATTCAGTTGTTTATTTCAGGGATCCTGAAAGGAAATATGGACCCAGAATATGTATTTAAAAAGGAGTTGTGTTGTTATAAGCGTTTGCACGAATGTCAACAACGACTAATACTTACGTGTTGTAGTCAAAAAGACAAATTTTAAGGCCCAATTCGACCGAATAGTCTAGGTATTGATCAAGTTTAGCAGCCAGCATCTGCTTTAAAGACTGGATGACCCTTTCAAATCGGCCACCTGTCCAAGGACTGCGCGGTTTGGCCAATTTCACCTCCGCTTGAAATTTTTCCATAAGACTCCTGGAGTAAAAAAGGAAACGCATACATAGTCCACCGTAGTTCTTAGTTAAAAAGTTCAGATACCTCACACCCCAGGCTTCGCACTTTTGTAATTAAGGAAACATAGTTGATCCCGGTTTAAATGGTCTGTTTTGAAACACTTCCTTTTTTTTGTATTACGTAGCGCTCTATCTCTAAAGTGCGACCTCCCAGATTTGAATGGTTGCTACATAGGATGAGCATGGCTGGAAAGACCGTGCTAACAACTTGTTTCAATCAGTGCCGTTGCTAACAGTAGATTGAGAGAAATTTAACAGTAACCACGAAAGCTCTTTCTTCGATCTTGGGTGGGACGTACTGGATAAACCTTTTTTTTATTTTATTAACTCAGCGATTAATTCAATGGTTCGACGAACTTCTCGCCCTGCGCTAACAGTTTCTAATTGGCAGCGAACATTATCCCAGTGATGTCAGCTGGCACGGATACCCGATACCCGAAGCAAGTATCGCATACCTCAGCATACTTTTTCTTTTATAGGCGCGACAGGCGGAACCTCTCCATAATATAGACTTATTAACATTGATAAAAAGAGGGAATTTTAGACTAAAGATCAAGTTTATAGAGTTTCACCTGACGTCACGGCGGCCATATTGGTGTTCCAAAGCAACGCGTTGCAGCCAAGATGGTATACCAAACTAATCCTCTGGGATGTGAACTCTATTTGTATGCAAATACTTACTTTTGTTTTAGTAATTCAATATGGCTGCTGGTCACGTGCGTGAAAGCGTGCCATTGTCGAGGCAATGCTATGGGTTCTCGTATCTAATTCACAGTCGAGAATTTGGAATAAACGCTGACCTTATGACATGTCCAACAAACTGCCTTCCATTGTCAGACTGGATAGAGTTTGGCACCAGTGCTAAACCTAGGCAGAGGTCATACAACTGGAGAGCTATTTCAGCTGCTGTTGAGTCTGGTAGAATCCTCGCCCATGAAAATCTATAGGAAAGGGAAGTGACACTTCATTAAACCGGGGCTTTTTTTTCCAGAAATAAAAAATAAAAAGGAGAATAGCATTCTAGCAATAAAAGCAACATCTCTGCTACATACAATGTATTATTTGAGACCGTGAAACCAATATACCTGGAAAAGTAATCCTCCATTACTAATATTGTGTGTTTTTCATTTTTTCCATCACGACTGTCGACGTACTCTGTTAGGTCGATTCCCAATCTCTCAAAGACACCGTACACACATATGGGTGTGTTATGGGATTTTTTGGCTATAATGGTCTGTTAGGCAAAAGCAGACAAACAAACCGTATAAATAAAAACCAAACGCGCAAATTCCGAACGGTTCTATGCCGTTACTTTTACTTTCAATGCGCCACTATTTTAAAAGAAAAAGAAAAGAAAAAACATACATGGCCATGACTGAGAAAAACATATTGTAAATCTCCCAGAAATTGAAACTTAAGCATAAAATAAAATAATTCTTGTCTCACGAAAAAGGAGTGATCAAAATTAAACAAAAATACGCCTCTTTGACTAAAGTTGCATTCAAAGCGCAACCACGAGATAAACGAGACAAGGGAGAAATCAAGCCATGAAAAGGGCCATGCTCTCGAAGTAGACAAGGCATATTGAAGTTTTTGCCAGTGTTAACAATGAAAGCATAGCTACCTTATGCGTTTGACACCAACGGCAATTCTTGATATATTGCCGCACAATACTAGAATTGACCTTCGAGTAAATTTGCCGCATCTAAAAGAAATAAACATGACACCCATAATATAATTTTCAAACTACAGCCAAAGAAGGTATACTTAACTGAGTGAATTAAAGTGTGCATACTTCATAATAACATTTTATAAACCCGACATGGTTCTTTTTGTCATGGTGGTCTCGTAGAAGGCTCTCGTACTCGTCATCACAGATGACACGTTTCTTTACAAACAAGGTCTTTTCGTGAGCAGCAGTTTGCTCTCCCTTTTCCAACTTGGACAAAAACTTCTTTCCATTGGCATCAAGGACTTCATATCGGGATGCTTTTCTGATGAAATGTTTTCGATTCCTTTCTAACTGAAAATCCAAGCATTCTCCTTGATTGCAACTGTTCTCGACACGTACGTAATTCTCCATAACAGCAGCACCCCAGTCGATTCTTCGTCCGGCATTTCGATCAACCAGGTAAGTGAGAAAAGCGTCATATGAGCTTCTGGAGACCACTTGTAGATAAACAAAAACAAATGATAAAAACACGCACAAACGAGCACTCAAATAACTTGGGTATACTAGAACCTTGCTAAAAAACAAAAATGAAGACACTCGAAGAATAAGTTAAATCAAACTTACTGTTCGCTTTCTTCCGTCACTGCGAAGCTCATGAATCGCTATTGGCTTTTTTAAGACTAAGAACACGACCTCCGAAGAAACAAAGTGACAAAGGCCTAACGTTTATGCATTTTTTAGTTCTGTTTTGCGCAACATCCTGAGTCTTCTGAGGTTTGCGAGATGTATTCCGAGACCTGATCTAGATTTTTCAACAAGTATGATTGTGATCAGGAAAGAAACATAATTACTCGAGAGTACCCGTCCGGGATGTCAAAAGCAGGTGCCCTGGGAAGCATACGCACTTTGAGCGTCATAAAACCAAGAACCTCCAATTTTCAAAGAAACCGGATTATCAGCAGTAAATTTAAAAATATAAGGAATTTCGTAAAATTTAAAGTCACACGAAGACGATGCATACACGAGCTGTTGCATCCCCAATGGTCTTACGCAATCGTGTTCTCAAGTTAGATGTTGACAAATTGGCTCTCAAATGAACGTACCCCTTGTTATCATTCGCTTATTTTGTAACAGTGCATAAACTGTACCCACTAAACAGTTTGTTGACGTGGAGAAAGCCACGTAACTTAAAGGATGTCCGAACTTTTGTTCATGGCCTAGAAAAAGTGTATCTATGACTGAAATGGGGAACAAGCAACCTCACTGAATATTGTTTTTAGGGACATGAGGTCACGCTAGGATCTGCGCAGAGATTGAAAAAAGTGCACAAGTTGTCCCGATCAGTTCTTATGAAGCTATGTCGACACCCCTCAAAGCACTTAACATTTTACGTGAATTCATGAAATTGACTGAAAGTTTAAGGTTTGGAATTTTTCATAAGAACACTGAATTAGAGATTTACTTCACCTTTTGAAGTAAAGACAGATTGGGAATGTCGGCTAATTTTAAATGACACCCTTCGAATGATATTGGCATGCTTCAGAACCGGTCGTGAATTCCCTCTGATAACCAGACCCTCGCATATGTTAACAATCTTTCCACAAAGACTACGCTGCCGATGGGATGGGGAGAATAGAAAAGGGCTCTTGCCATCTATATTTAAGGTTCATGTGATTGATCTCGAAGAGAAGCGTAACAATGGTAAAAATCATGTAATTAGATCGAAGGTTCCACAGAGATGATTGTGGCAATCTTGTTTTTCATAAATAATTAAACAATAATACCTCAATCATACACTATTCCTATAACGTAAAAGGAAATTTCAATTCCGCAAACTTAAAAGAAACCGGGTTTTAAGAGAAAGTTTATGTCATTGTTCAACGCTGAAGGAATAACAGATACCAGGGTAAACATAATACAGTGATTCGCGAAAGACTGAGAAAACAAAATGCTATTGACGAATAAGAGTATTGAAACTGACAAAGACCATCGGTCAGACAAAAGCTAGGAAAAAAGATCAGGACAATGGTGTAACTAATTGAAAAGTTATAAACTTTGGAACTAAGTCAGTTGTAGAGTCCCTGCACCTTTCGATACGAAGGGATGTTGATGTAAGAAAACAAACCGTGTTTCGTATTGTGATCTATTATGCCACACTTATGAAAGACCAGTGAAAGTGATTTCTATCGTCCAAGAATACTTATACGGCTAGCACCAGCCAACAAAATATTCGGGACACTGGCATAAATGGTTGAACAGTTACAGCGCCCGGACCGTCTTTTTCTACACCATTACAAGGCGTGACATGTAAGGAAACAGTTTGTCGAATTTCGGCACTTATGAAAGGCTTCGGAAAGTGATTTCTATCATAAAATAATACTCATATGGCTAGCACAAGGCAACAAAATGTTGAGGACACTGGCATAAATCCTTGGAAAATTCTAGCGGTTGCACCGTTTTTTTACAAAACTGCATTGTAAATTTCCTGCACTTTTACAAGGCGTGACATGTAAGAAAACGGTTTTTAATTTTTCCATTATGCGGCACTTATGAAAGGCTTGGGGAAGTTATTTCTATCATAAAATAATACTGATATGGCTAGCACAAGACAACAAAATATTGAGGATACTTGCATATATCGTTGGAAAGTTATAGCGGTCGGACCGTTTTTTTACAAAACTGAATTGTAAATTTCATGCACCTTTACAAGACGTGACATGGAAGAAAACGTTTTTTTGCATCATGCGGGAGTTATGAAAGGCTAGGGATAGCGATTTCTGCCAAGAAATAATACTTATACGTCTAGCACAAGCCAACAAAATATTCAGCACACTGGCATCAATCGTTGGAAAGATATAGCAGTCGGACCGTTTTTTTACAAAACTGAATTGTAAATTTCCTGCACCTTTACAAGACTTGACATGTAAGAAAACGGGTTTTTGCATTATCCAGCAGCTATGAAAGGCTAGGGATAGTGATTTCTGCCAAGAAATAATACTTATACGTCTAGAACAAGCCAACAAAATATTCAGGACACTGGCATTAATCGTTGGAAAGTTATAGCGGTCGGACCGTTTTTTTACAAAACTGAATTGTAAATTTCCTGCACTAAATTCACAAGACGTGACATGGAAGAAAACGTTTTTTTTTTATCATGCGGGAGTTATGAAAGGCTAGGGATAGCGATTTCTGCCAAGAAATAACACTTATACGTCTAGCACAAGCCAACAAAATATTCAGCACACTGGCATCAATCGTTGGAAAGATATAGCAGTCGGACCGTTTTTTTACAAAACTGAATTGTAAATTTCCTGCACCTTTACAAGACTTGACATGTAAGAAAACGGTCTTTGCATTATGCAGCAGCTATGAAAGGCTAGGGATAGTGATTTCTGCCAAGAAATAATACTTATACGGCTAGTACAAGCCAACAAAATATTCAGGACACTGGCATTAATCGTTGGAAAGATATAGCGGTCGGACCGTTTTTTTACAAAACTGAATTGTAAATTTCCTGCACCTTTTTAAGACGTGACATTTAAGGAAACAGTTTTTCCAATTTCGGCACTTATGAAAGGCTTGGGAAAGTGATTTCTATCATAAAATAATAGTTATATGACTAACACAAGACAACAAAAATATTCAGGGCACTGACATTAAGCGTTGGAAAGTTATAGCGGTCGGACCGTTTTTTTACAAAACTGAATTGTAAATTTCCTGCACCTTTACAAGGCGTGACATGTAAGAAACATTTTGTCGAATTTCTGCACTTACGAAAGGCTTGGGAAAGTGATTTCTATCATAAAATAATACTCATATGGCTAGCACAAGCCAACAAAATATTGAGGATACTGACATAAATCGTTGGAAAGTTATAGCGGTCGGACCGTTTTTTTACAAAACTGAATTGTAAATTTCCTGCACTTTTACAAGGCGTGACATGTAAGGAAACGGTGTTTCGCATTATGCCGCACTTATGAAATTCTTGGGAAAGTGATTTTTAGTAATAAATAATACTTATGCGGCTAGCACGACAAAACAAAATAGTAAGGACACTGCCATAAATCGTTGGAAAGTTATGGTGGTCGGACCGTTTTTTTACAAATATATAATTGTAAAGAAGCTGCATTTTTACAAAATATATATTTGTAAAAAAACGGCTTTTTTACGGTACCGGTTTTTTACGCCACATATATATATATATATATATATATATATATATATATATAGCTTGAATATCTGTAATGGTTGACCAAACGATAAACTCCCAACAGAAGGATCAAAAAGGATGCACGTTGTCTTCTCAGTTAGTATTTAAAGTTGCATATAAACTGGAGAGGAAGACAAAACCTCTCGAAGGTCCAGGAAATTTAATAAACGTTTCTGCCCTTCGGCCTTTTTTTTTAAAATAGAGTACAAGTTAAAAATCTAAGGATATAGTCTCTGAAAGACTAACAATGGCTATTGTAATGGAATACAATTAAGTAGTAAATTGTATGGTACAATACAAGCCAAAACTAAAGCATGATCACTAAAACAAAAGTAATGATGTAATAATAAAATCTAGAGTTATGCAAGTGATTCAATCTATTTATGTAATACCGACTACAAATTAGATGGGCCTATAATGGAAACAAAAAAGCTTTCTATGGAACATTGAAATTGATCAATTTTTTTGAACGGAATTTACAGCGCTTATTGAGGCCAAAAGGCTGCAGTGTGCGCAATTGTGCCGCCCAATAACCCTCCCGCTTTAATAAAGTGTTATCTAAATCTCCATCAGTGTTCATTATCTTCTCAATGACAACTCTAGAACAATGGAACGCTTTGCCCGCCTTTCTAGTCACTGCCCCAAGTCTTAATGCCTTTAAGACTGGGGTATGTACATTGAACACTGAACAATAACATCTTATAAGAACGCTGACCGACCCGAGCACATAAGCCTCGTAGAAAGGGCGTGCTGGCATAGTGGTAAATGTAAATGTAAATGAAATTGAAGTTCGCAAGGTTGTGAGGAAATTTATTGAAATGAATGGCAAGCTCGCACGATTTTTTGTTTCTTTTCATGTCAGATTTGTGGTTTCTGAACCTGACTTTAAATGCATTGGAAGTTGAACCAACATACTGCACTTTCCATTTGTTGCAGGAGGCTAAGTAAATAATTCCAGTCGAATTGCATCCAAGGTTTTTCTTTGATTTGATACGACCGGCCAGTTGCAAAACTTGAAAATTCACCAGCTTCCAACAGATAATTATAACAGAGATCACATCTTTTGTTGCATTTAAAACATCCGCAATTTTCATTTTTCATTTCTCAAATCTGACATGAAAAGAAACAAAAAATCGTGCGAGCTTGCCATTCATTTCAATAAATTTCCTCACAACCTTTCGGACTTCAATTTCATTGTCATTGAGAAGATAATGAACACTGATGGAGATTTAGATAACACTTTATTAAAGCGGGAGGGTTATTGGGTGGCACAATTGCGCACACTGCAGCCTTTTGGCCTCAATAAGCGCTGTGAATTCCGTTCAAAAAAACGGATCAATTTCAATGTTCCATAAAAAGCTTTTTTGTTTCCATTATAGTCCCATCTAATTTGTAGTCGGTATTACATAAATAGATTGAATCACTTGCATAACTCTAGATTTTATTATTACATCATTACTTTTGTTTTAGTGATCAAGCTTTAGTTTTGGCTTGTATTGTACCATACAATTTACTACTTAATTGTATTCCATTACAATAGCCATTGTTAGTCTTTCAGAGACTATATAGTCTCCACTGCTGTAATAATTAGGCCATTTTATCCTTACATTTTTAACTTTTACTCTATTTTAAAAAAAATTATTACAAGCGCATATATGCAAAGGTGACATCTAAAACAACGGTGTTATATTACATGACGATATTTAATAAACAATTACACGAAATTGCTCACGGAAAATGTGACTAAATCCTACAAACACGCACAAGAACACATCGCCACAAATATCGCTGAAGAATTCAAGGACATCGTCGAAGAACTGAAATTATCTAACCGTACTGACCCCATGGCTGAGTCTACTGCTTTTGGACACTGAAAGACCACAAACCAGTCTTCGAAAACCACACTAAATGCCGCCTCATAACCCAGCTAAAAGCGACGCTGGTAAAATCAGCAAATCCATCCTGGACACTGTTAACTCAAAAATCCGCGAGCAAACCGGTATTAATCAATGGCGCAATTCATCAGATACCATTGCTTGGTTTCAATCTATTCCTCTGAAAATCCGGAAGTCATTCATATCCTTCGACATCGTGGATTTTTACTCGTCAATCACAGAATCTCTGCTTGACCAATCAATCGGCTGGGCAACACAGTTCACCGCTATCACGGACAGTGACATACGCATAATCAAACACGCCCGCAAATCTCTTCTATTCCACGACGGTCTTCCATGGGTAAAACGTGATTACTCCAATGCGTTTGATGTTACAATGGGTAGCTTCGACGGAGCGGAAATCTGTGATCTCGTAGGTCTGTTTATCCTCTCAAGGCTTAAATATACCTTTGGCAACAACATCTGCCTCTATCGCGACGATCGTTTGGTACTCCTTTCGTGTAATTGTTTATTAAATGTCGTCATGTAATATAACACCATTGCTATAAGATCTATAACTGAATAAATGTTTTTGAAAGAAAATTTGCCCTGAGCGGAATTTGAACCCACGTCCCCCCATTACTAGTCGGGTGTGATCACCACTACACCACCAGGACAACCATGCTGGCAACACAGCCATCAAAGAGGTGATTTACGTGGTTAAGGCGTGGGCCTCCCGGGAAATTTTCTTTCAAGGTGACAAGGTAGGGGAGCCTATAACTTCACTTGAAACCCAACTAAGGATATATATTGCTAGTGCTAATCACCCTTACTTGCAGTCGAGGACTGAATTGCGAAGGGCGCGGCTCACGACATCGGGCTGAAAGCATACAAAGGCGCCTCTGGCTGCCGCTATACAGTCCATGTTTGATGTCGGAGCACAGCACCACAGCTAGATGTCAATTAGCTGTGAGTCGATTTTGATGAGGATCAAGTTAATGATGCACGACCGTTGCCAGCATGGTTGTCCTGGTGGTGTAGTGGTGATCACACCCGACTAGTAATGGCGGGACGTGGGTTCAAATCCCGCTCAGGGCAAATTTTCTTTCAAAAACATTTATTCAGTTAAAAATATGATTATTTGGGGTGTGCATTGTCAGGGTTTCTCTCCTACACTTTCTCTAAAATTAAAATTAGCCTGTATCCTTCTAGGATCCTTCCTTGTCATCCGCTAAGTTGACTACGGTCGTGCATCATTAACTTGATCCTTAGTTGGGTTTCAAGTGAAGTTATAGGCTCCCCTACCTTGTCACCTTGAAAGAAAATTTCCCGGGAGGCCCACGCCTTAACCACGTAAATCACCTCTTCGATGGCTGTGTTGCCAGCATGGTTGTCCTGGTGGTGTAGTGGTGATCACACCCGACTAGTAATGGGGGCACGTGGGTTCAAATCCCGCTCAGGGCAAATTTTCTTTCAAAACCATTTATTCAGTTAAAAATATGATTATTTGGGGTGTGCATTGTCAGGGTTTCTCTCCTACACTTCTCTCTCTCTCTCTCTCTAAATAATTACGCTATTAAGAAAGAATTTTTTTTTGCATGTCTGCAATTTGTTACAGGGCTCATTTCTGTTGTTAAGGGTCGCCAAATCTGGTCTAGCAAATTATATAGAAAAGATCAAATTACTCAACCAAGAACATTCCACTGCCACCAAGAAATGAATACATGAAACGACTAATCGAAAAAACTGAACATTTTCTGCGGCGATTACGCTGGAAAGCACACTACTTCCTATCCGGGCAAGCTGAAACATCAACCAAGGAAACCTATGGATTTAATTCAAGAAAACTCACCCCAAAGATAAATGAACTGATTCCTTTCGAAGAAGGTATGTTGAAACTAATTCATAACATTGAATTTGATGACAACGCCCTCCAAATGCAATTTTCAGAGAACATCATACACCGACATCGAAACAAAATCAAGAAACCAAATAATCTACCTATTCCTGCTGACAAGACTACAAAATTATTACTCAATGAACACTGCAACCTATGAGAAGCTGATTACTGAGAATGTAACGAAAACATACAAAAAGTCATGCCCCAAAGTTATAGACCAACTAAACTCCCAATCCGCCAGAGTAGCTAAAAAACTTGGTTTAGACAACCGTATCGAAAAACTTGCAGAGAAAGAAGCTTTCATAACCTTGAAAGATCACAAACCTGAATTTCACGACCATCCAACATGCCGCCTTATCAAACCCCTCCAAATCCGAGATTGGTTTAATTAGTAAGCGCATTTTAGACGAGATCAACACCACCATAATCCAAAAGACGCAAATCAATCAGTGGAAAATACGACTAGCGTACTGAACTGGTTCAAC